>NC_046159.1:142621651-142862781 GCF_011064425.1 Rattus rattus | reverse complement strand
AGTCTGTGTCTTTTACTAGAAGAATTGAAGGTATTCATCTTCAGAGTTATTACTGCTGTTAATGCCTTTCATTATTTATCTTGATCTACTCTTGGAATTGTTTATTCTCCATGATGACTTTGGTATCAATGTCCTTTAAAGGCTGAAGGCTTTTCTTATAGATCCTCTGTTAAGTTGGTACATGAATTCATTTGTTATATTTTTTTTTCCTGGAGCTGAGGACCAAACCCAGGACCTTGTGCTTGCTAGGCAAGTGCTCTATCACTGAGCTAAATCCCCAACCCCATTGTTATATTTTTATGATAGAATGTTTTTATTTGTTCTTCTATTTTTGTTTTTATTAATGTAATATTTTATCGATTGATTGAGAATTGTAGGTAGTGTACTGTGAACATACACTTTTGCAAAACTTCACCCAGAACTACCCCCAAATACCATATGCTCTAAACTTAATGTCACTGTTTTGAGTTCACAATCCAGCCATTGTCCCACCTCCATGTTTCCCCTCCCACAGTTCTTCATCACATTCCACCTCCCCTTGTCTCTGAGAGGATGTTACCCCCATCAATATGGAGGTAACTCCCTGGGGCATCAAGTTTCTGAAAGATTAGGTGCATCTTCTCTCACTGACAGCAGACAAGGCAGTCTTCTGCTAAGTATGTGTCAGAGGCCTCAGACCAGCTCCTATATGCTGACTGGTTGGTGGCTCGGTGTCTGGGAGCTGCCAGTGGTTCAGGCAATCAGAAATTGCTGATCTTCCTATGGGGTTGCCCTCCTCTTCTGCTTCTTTCATCGTTCTGCTAATTCATAGGGGTCATCAACTTCACTCCTATGGTTTGGTGTATCTATCTGCTTGTGTCTTAGGCAGCGGCTTGCTGTGCCTCTCGAAGGACAGCCATGCTAGGCTCCTGTCTGTAAACAGATCACAGATTTAGTAATAGTGCCAGGCTTTGGCGTCTCCCCATGAGCTGGATCCACAGCTCAGAAGATCACTGGACTGCCTTTCCCTCCATTTCTTGTCTCTTCTCCATGTTTGTCTCTGTAGATCGTTTAGATAGGAATACTTCTGGGTTGGAAATTTTGACTGTGGGTTCTGAACACTCCCTCCTCTTGAGGCCCTCTCTATCTACTGTAAGTGGATTCTTCATGTTCCCTCTCCCCACCATTGAGCATCTAAGGTCTCTCCCACTGAGTCCTGAGAGTCTCTTACCTCCCAGATCTCTGGTACTTTCCAGAGGGTCCCCCACCTCCAATTCCCAAGGCTGCATATTTTCATTCAATCTGTTGGCCCTCTGAGCTTCATTTCTGTTCCACTCCACCCAACATGATCCTGTTCTACTGTTCTCCTTTTCCCCCATCTCTCTCCCCTCTTTCCAAACACCTTCCTCCCTCTGCGACCTGTGATTATTTTCTTCCCTCTACTGAGATTGAAACACCACACTCGTCATTTTTGCTTGTTAGGCATCTTAAATTCTGTGGATTGTATCTTAGGTATTCTGCATCTTTTAGCTAATAACCACTTATTAGTGAGTACTTACCATTTATGTCCTTTTGAGTTTGGGTTTCCTCACTCAGGATGATATTTGCCTGCAAAATTCATGATGTCCTTATTCATAATAGTGGAAAACTATTTCATTGTGTAAATGAACCATACTTTATGTATCCATTCCTCATTTGAGGGACATCTATGTTGTTTCTAGCTAAATGAGGCCACTATGAACATTGCGAATCATGTGTCCCTGTTGTATGGTGGGACATAGTTTGAATATATGCCTAAGAGTGGTATCACTTATCTATACTATCATCTCATCTACAAATAGTGGTATCTTGATTTCATTTCTAGTTTGTATTCCTTTGATCTCCTTTTGTTGTCTTATTGCTGTAGGTAGAACTTCAAGTACTATGTTTAATGGATAGGGGCAGAGTGGACAGCCTTGTCTTGTTCATGATTTTAGCAGGATTGCTTCAAGTATTGCTCCATTTAATTTGATATTGGCTGATGCTTTACTATATATTCTTTTATTATGTTATGGTAAGGGCCTTGAATTCTTCATCTCTCCAAGACATTTAACATGAAGGGTGTTGTATTTTCTCAAATGCTTTTTTCAGCAGTTACTGATATGATCATGTGATTTTTCATTTGAATTTGCTTACATAGTGAATTTCATTAATGGATTTTTATATATTGAACCATCATCATCATGACAGAAAACATAACAGCACATAGCACACAGGCAGACATGGTGCTAGAGAAGGAGCAGAGAATTTTATGTCCACATCTGTAGGCAGCAGGAAGAGAGAGAGCACTGGTTCTTGCTTGAGCATATTATACCCCAAAATCCAACCCTAGTGGCATATTTACTCCAACAAGGCCACACCTACTCCAACAAGGGCATACCTCCTAATGCCATGCCCTAAGCACTTAAATATGAGTCTAGAGTGACAATTCTATTCAAACCAGCATACCAAACATTCAAATATGTGAAAAAATAATCACACTCTTCAATTTTTTTTATTTTCTTATGTAGGTGTCATATATTATCTCTATTTACAATAATATAGTTTTAACATTCAATTATCCAATGTGTTCTAAACTCTAATGGTAAGACTAATAAAATATAACATTTATACAAGTACTTGGCATTTCTCTTGTTCTGCTCTTTCTTTAATAATATATGTTTATTTTCAAAAGTCTTTTGCACAGAAAAAATTAATGATTTTTATTGCAGGCCTGACAAGCACAAATTATACTTATTCCTCACTCCTAACATCTATTGCCAGTTTATGTAGATTTCTTTTACTGAAAGTTCATCAAACACAAATTATTTTGATATATATTTACTTGTACGTGTATATGTGTGCATGCATGGGGAAATGCATATATTCCAGGGTGCACATTCTTCTTCCACCATAAAGTAAATGTCACGAGGCTCAGCTGGTAACAATTTCACCCTATTTGAAATCTTATCCAGCCCTGAAAATCTTTGTAGCTTTCATTTTTTCTTAATTATCTTATACATGAAATTTGTAATAGTATGTATCACAACAACATTTTTTCTTGATAATTTGAAAAGTCTTATTTTTCAAGGTCTTTAAATAGAACACCTAAAAGTTATATACATTGGTTGCCATTCTTTGCCCCCAACTCAGACCAATATCCCCCTCCTCAAGTGCAAACCATACTAGCCAGAACAAAAATGGTAAATGACTCATAATGGAATTTCTCAACTTCATTAGTTCTCACAGACAGAATCTTTCACCAATCTATCACTCCCTACCTCCATTGCCAAGCATGTGGCCCCAGTAGTGTCAGACATCTCCTGCTTTAGTGTTGGCAACACCATCTAGAAGAATAGGGAGGTTAATTCAGGCTGAAACTCCTTGCTGGATCAGAAGACACGTTACCTGGAGAGCTACAGATATGCCAGATGTCCACAGACCTTCTCCACTCAGTGCCAACCCACAACACTCTTCCAAATACTCCCTCCCCTCTTTGTCACCGTGCCCTAGACCATAACTCCAGCAGAGATCCCTGGCTGACCAAAGGCCACACCATGCACTAGAATTCAAGGTGGATTATTTGCTTTTGGACCTCTCCAACTCCCTTGGTGCCCTCTCTCCATTCCAAAGAACCCAATTTTCTCCATTCCTGGTCACTTTGTGCTAGCTTCCATCTTGGGCAGACACTCCTTGGTGGACCAGAGTCGACGCAGTCCATCAGAACTCCAGAAAGGTCCCAATAATTAACCTCCTCCACTCTCTATGTGCCTCAACAAACAATGCTCAATGCTACATCCTCTCCTCTTTGCTATATTTCTGTCTCCAACTTAGATGGAGTGCCCCTGGTTCAACATGAAGTCGTGCCTACCAAAAGACCAGGGATGAAACAGAGAAACCATGGGGACTTTGGCTAACTTTGGTTGGGAAAATCTAATGATTGATTCCTGTTCTTTGAAGATTATAGATCTATTTAAATTGTTTACCTGATCTGGATTTAACCTTGCCAAGTAGTACCTATTGAAAATATTATCCATTTCTTTTAGATTTTCTAATTTTTTTTGGAGTACTAGTTTTTAAAATACAACCCAATGATTCTTTTGATTGTCTTGATGTCTGTTCTTGTGTACCATCATTTCTAATTTTGTTAATTTGGATATTCCTTTTCTGTCTTTTAGTTTGTATAAAGATTAGGTCTATCTTGTTGATTTTCTCAAAAAATTCAAAGAAGAACTAATCTCAATACCTCTCAAATTATTCTACAAAATAGAAACAGAAAGAACGTTGTCCAATACTTTTATCAATCATGCTGATAAACAAAGTACACAAAAATTCTACCAAGAGGATTACAGACCAATATCCTTCATAAACATAGATTCAAAAATACTTACTAAAATACTGGCAATTTAAATAACACATCAAAAGATTATTCACACTGAACAAGTAGCCTTTGTTTCAATGATGTGGGGATTATTTAACATCAGAAAACGGTCAATGTGGTCTATAACAGAAACAAACTGAACGAACTAAAAGCACATGTTCATCTCATTACATGCTTTAAAACTCTGACAAAATTGAATACCCTTTTATGATAAAGTCTTGGAAAGATTATGGATACAACAACATATCTACAGACAATAATGTCAATTTATGGCAAACATATATGCAACATCAAATTATATATAGAAACTCAAAGCAATACCACTAAAATCAGAAAAAGGGAAAGGATATCCACTTTCTTTGTACCTATTCAATATGGTGATTTAGTTAGACCTTTAGCTCGACAAATAAGGCAACAGGCCATGAAGACAATACAAATTCAAAAGGAAGAAATAAAAGTATAGTTATCTGCAGATGATATATTAGTGCACATATGATACTCCAAAATTCTACCAGGGCATTTCTACAGACCTTTTAGTGAAATGGTGTAGGATACAAGATAAATTTAAAAAATAAATCAGTAACCTTCCAATATAAAAACAACAAAAGGGCTGAGAAAGAAATGATAGAAATAGCACCTTACAAATGCCTCAAGCAACTAATCAAGTAAAAGACTTGTAAGACAAGAACTTTAAGTCTTCGGAGAAGTAAATTGAAGAAGATAGCAGAAGCTGAAAAGATTTCCCATACTCATGGGTTGGTAGTATTAACATAGTAAAAATGGCCATCCTACCAAAGGCAATCTATGGATTCAATGCAATTTGCTTCAAAATTTAAACACCAGCTTATAGACCTTGAAAAGACAATACTGAACTTCATACCCAAAACCGACAACAAACCCAAGATATCTAAAACAAACACACAATGAAAGAATATTGAGAGATGTCATCATCCCTGACTCCACAATCTACTACAGAGCTATAGTAATAAACCACATAATAGTGACATAAAAATATACATGTTGATCAATAAAAATCATTTGATTACCCAGACCTAAATCTACATAACCATGTACACCTGAGTTTTGATAAATAACCCAGAAATACAGAGGGGGAAAAAACTAAAGAATCTTCAACAAATGGTGTTGGTCTAACTGGATGCCAGCATGTAGAAGAATGCAAATTGATCCATATTTATCACTCTACTAAGGCATGGTGGTATATGCCTTTAGTCCCAGAACTCAGGAGATTGAGACATGCATATATCTGAGTTCAAGATCAATTTATAGAGTGAGTTCAAGGACTGCCAAGCTTAGGCAGTGAAGGATATAGTAGAGCAAGGAAGGCCATGTTCCAACCCTAGCAAGCTGTGGCTTCAGCTATGTGGCTTTGGCTGTAGAGTCAAGGACAGAATGGGTTAATGGGACAGTTGACACTGGTTAGCTGGAGCTAAGAATTTAGTGGTGATTAAGAAGAGGCCATCATCGCTAAGGTGAAATCTCCTGGGAAGGGTTTTAAGAGAGCACAAAAAAGCTGTATTCCAGAGATAGCCAGGTTGCACCTTGTGCTGGATCTAGTAATGTGTAAGAATAAACCAGGTTGTAATAGTTTTGAAGGCACAAAAGGATCCTGGAATGCATCTTGGCACGGTGAGAGATCAGGAAAAGCAACTGGTGAATGTACAGCTTCATGTACAGTTGATGACCCAGGATTGAAAGGGTTATGCAACTAATGTGAGGCTTGGCACCATGAAAGGAGTCTATGAGAGGCAACTGGTGAATCATAGCTGCAGTAGAAGGCTCCAGCAAATTGGAAATGCCAGTGCTGTAGGATAGTCACCAAGAACAGCAGCAGCAGCAGAGTGGAGTCAACAAACCATGGAGGGCTACAAAGAGCCGAGCTGGAATGTGACCCAAGCACTTGGAGGAGTTAAGAAGATCATTAATGGATGCCAGATATTGGGAAAAGAAGCTATTCCATCGAAGTTACCTTAGAGACCACAATGTTTTAGAAATGTCAAAGCTGTGGTATACTTGCTGAGAAAAGCTGCTAACAAGGAATGGAACCAGCTGAAGAGAGAGAAGTGTGTTGCCCTCACTAAAAGGCATTGGACATCAGACATGGAGATGCAGAGTTTGGAGAGCATCCAGAAGGTTTTCGCTCTTGCTTTGGTCCAGTATTTCCTCACTATAACATATTGGAATGGTAATGCATATTCTTTGATGTTAGAAGTCTGTGATCTGCTTTTTGATTTTGATTTTATAGGGGATTGCAGTTAAGAGACTGAATGATCTCACAAGAGACTTTGAACTTTGGACTTTTAAACATTGGTGAAACTATGGGAACATTTGAAGATGGACTAAATGTATTTTGCAGTATGTTATGGCTATGACCTCCATAGACTCAAATGTTTGAACAAGGCTATAAGGGTCAGGGAGAGTAATGTCATAGTTTTCATATGCTTGGCCCAAGGTAAGAAGCACTAGTAGGCATGGCCTTGTCAAAAGTGTAGTGTTGCTAAAGAAAGTATGTCACTGTGAAGGTGATGCTTTGAGGTATAGCCAGTGTGATCCAGACCCATTTCCTCCTGGCTGCCTTTGCATCAAGATGTAGAACATTCATCCCTTTTACAGGACCATGATGATGCCAAGCTTTCTACCATAATGTAATGAACTAAAACAGACTCACAAGAAAACAGTCAGATCTCAGGAAAACTTTCAGACAAGGAGGAGAAAGGATTGTAGGAGTGAGGTGGGTCAAGGATACCCATAGTCAAGGACACATAAGAACTTGACTCACAGAATCAACTTAGCAGAGTTCACATGGGCTCACAAAGACTGAAGCAGGAATCAGGGAGCCTCTATAGGTCTGATCTAGGTCCTTTGCTTATATGATATGGTCGAGTCACTTGGCATTCTTATGGAATTACTAACAGTGGAAGTAAGGATTATCTATCTTTTGCTTGTTTGGGGGACTCTTTTCTGCCTAATGTGTTGCCTTGACCAATCTTGATATGATGGTTTGTGTCTAGTCTTATTGTAACTTTTGGTGCTGCATTCCTTTGATATCTTTTAACATCTGGCCTTTTCTGAAAGAAATGGAGGAGGAGTTGAACTGGGGAAAAGTGAATGTGGTTGTAACTGGGAAGAGTGGAGGAAGGAGAAACTATGCTAAAGATGCAATATATGAGAGAAGAATAAAAAGTAAAGTTACACACATTAATGCTTTATAGTCTTATTTTATTTTTAATTGGATAAGTTTGTTACATTAGAAATATTCAGCTTTTTAAAAATTTGGGAAGTATTCTGTTGGTATTTCCTTTCAGTATGAGAGAAACATAAAGCTATGGTAAAGACAGACAAGCTAGTTACTCATTAATTTATTATTTATTTTTGCTAAGACAGAGTCTTTCTTGTAATAATCAAGTAGATATCAAATCAGGATCCTCTTTAGATTCCTGATTGCTGGGATTACAGGCATGTGTCAACACATCCACCTCAATCCTCAATTTTTAAACCCTTTCTTCTGAACTCATTTGACATAATTTCATATGATCTGTACTCGCAAGAGTTTCTCTTAATACATCTGGTCACTTCTCTATTTACCTAAGTTTCTTCAGAGGGCTACACATTAAATAATTGTTTGCTGACTCACAGTTATGTTTGGAGATTATGGAAATTTTAGATGTTGATCCTAATGGAATTAAGTTATTAGTGGTGTCCTCTTAAATGGATGTTAACTATATTAATTATTCCTTTTATAGTTGCTACCAAATAACCTGAGGAACAACTTGAAAGAAAGTTCCCATTGTCTTAGAGTTAGAAAATTTAGTAGAATTTAGTAGTTTGGCCCTGTGTGTTTGGGCATGACGTTGTATCAAGAACATTTGACAAAAGAGCTGTCTGCTAATTTAAATGTTAGGCAGAGAGAAACAAACTAAGAAGGGATTGGAAAAGTACAGCCCCTATGTAGAAACTTCTCCTAACCTTTCAGAGAGGGTATACCTCCTAACATTCTCAGAAACTCCCTAGTGTGACCATCTGGTGTTCAAGAGGTCAATGTATGAGTTTTTGATGATAATTTTTCTTGAACTACAAAAGGATATCAGTCTCACCTCTTTCTCTCCTTTGCTTCTATCACCACACAGCAAGCAACTTCTTCACTTATATACTTCTGCCATGATGTTCCATAAGTCCAAGAAAAGCTCAATTGAATTACTTTAAAGGTTCCTTAATCTGTGTGTTGTTTTAATTTTCCTTTTATGGCCATCTCTTGAGTCTTTGTACTTTTTAGCTATAGCATTTCTGTTAGATTTTATTTACATACACACATTTTTTTTACAGCTCACTTTATTCAAAGAGTATTCTTAGCTATTTGTTGCAGTAATTTATAAAGCTAATTTAAAGTTGCTCTCAAATAATTGTAACTGCAGTATACATTTATATAGATTGGTTGATACTTAACATATATGTATATATATATGTTATGTACATATATATGTATATAATTTTATTTTTATTACTTTTATGGGTAATTTTTAGTTTTGTTGTGTTTTATTAAAAAAAAGAAAGAAAAAAATTGGTATATATTTGATAGAGGTATGATACGGTAAAGTGCAATGGGATGCCTTTGCAGGCCTATGTTGAGGCATCATCCCTTCCTCCTGATGTACCAGCCACACATGGATATAGTATGGAATATGGAATAGAATTTATTTAGGGTATGGGGAAGGAGGTTGAGGAGGGAGTATAGACAGGAAAAGACAAAGAGAGGGAGATAGAGATAGATAGATAGATAGATAGATAGATAGATAGATAGATAGATAGATAGATAAATAGATAGGTAGGTAGGTAGATAGATAGATAGATAGATAGATAGATAGATAGATAGATAGATAGATAGATAGATAGATAGATAGATAGTAGAGGTTGGCCAGGAATACATGGATAGGGGGTGGAGTGGGATGAGGAGAGAAGGAATGGAGAGGCTAAGAGAATAGAGGATAAAGAGAGTAAGAGGGAGGGCCAGCAAATAGGTGGTTTTAATATGGAGTCAGGCATACCTGCCTGTTGACAGGCAGAGCCTAGAAGGAACGCTAACCATAACAACTTTGGCATTTTGCATTTTGGGTAACAAACTTCTAAAATGTATGGGTATTTATTTTTCATTTATCAGACAATAATGTTAACCAGATTCATGGTATAAATCATAGCCAACTACATCTAGACTTCATTTTAGGAAACAATAGTCTGAAAACACAATATCTCTTTCTCAGTTTAGGTGTAAAAAATCTTTCATTACAGTTTTATATATGCATAATTTATATTTGTAGAGAGTATTCCCAGCAGCTCATAAGTTACTATGTACTTGCTTTAAAATTCCTTCATTTTTTTATAAGATTTTTAGTACTTTCCTACTACATGGGGGTTTTTATAATTTCCGAGGACAAGGTTAAGATACTCCTTTAAAAAGTAACTTGTATTCATGTGATATAACTCACATCTTGGAGGCTTAGTGTTGAATAAGCTCACCCTTGCTAGTTCTTTCTGAAGTCTGGTTGGCTGGTTCAGTTTAGCTGTTCTGACTCGAATTCCACTCTAAACTGACTGATTTAATCTAGCTTCTGTTGGCTTCTTACTGAATTACTTTGTCCTTAAGTTAACTTTGGGAATTTGATCTAACCTTTCGGCTCTTTCTTACTCTCTGGTTTCAACTGCCTCTGAGGACATGCACTGAACTACATGAATTCAGGAATGAATTCTACTACACAGAACTGTCCTCACTATATTGACTAGACTCCACTTCACTGTAGAACTGACTAAATTGAACTAAGCTGCTCCAAACTACACTGAACTGAATTCAACTGAACTCTATTGACCTGCCTGAACTCTACTGAACTGCTCTTCTTAATTAGATGTTACTTTTAAACGTGGTTGCTTCCTTCTTGCTACTAGCATTACCATCATTGTTGATCAACCATGCTACTGGGGCACGTGTTCCACTATGTCCATAGCAGCCTTACCTGTGATAACCAGAAGCTGGAAACAAGCCAGGTGTCCCATGACAGAAGAAAGAATACAAAGAATGTGGTTCATTTGCACAATGGAATACTACTCAGCTTTAAGAACCAGGACATACTGCGTTTTGCAGACAAGAGATAGAACTTTCTTTCTTTCTTTTTTTCTTTCTTGCCTTCTTACCTCTCTGTCTCGCTCTCATAAACACACACACACACGCATACACACACACACCACACAACTAACTACCCATAACTACATTCTAATAAATAAAATTTTGAAAATATATTTTAATAGAAAGCCCTATTCAAAAGTATTCTACACATATAGGAAATTGTAACTGAGGAAAAAGTTCAATAAACACTCCTTTAGATTATGTCCTTGAAAGACTGTTTTAAATGTTTATTCCTTTCTATTTAACTCCAACTTTTCTTTCCCTGAGCTGACATTTTTCTACAATACGAATTACATCATTTTTCCTTTTTATTTATTTTTTTCCTCATACAATACATCCTAACAACAGATTTTCCTCACTCCTTTTCTTCCTGTACCCCCACCTTCCCCCACCTTCGCCAGGTCCATTCCTACTTCATTTTACTTCAGAAAAGTGTAGACCTCCCAGTGCTATATCAACAAAAAGCATAACAAGTTACAATAAGACTAGGCACATACCTTAATATCAAACTTGACAACTCAGTAAGAAAAAAAGGTCCCAAAAGCAGCCAAAAGGTTCAGAGAGAGCCCTATGCCCCACTGTTAGGAGTTCCATAATGTATAAGAGCTTAATATATACAGTGGACCCAAGTCAGATGTGTAAAAGCTTGCTGTTCGTCAATTAAGTCTCTGTGAGCCCCAGGAACTCTGGTTAGTTGATTATGTGGACCATGTTCTCATGGTTTTTTTTTAATCCTTTTGGCTCCCCAATCCCCTCTCCCACTTCTTCAGTGTTCCCTGAGCTCTGCCAAATGTTTAGCTCTCTGAATTTGCTCCTATCAACTGGTGTATGAAGCCTCTTTGATGATGAAATCTTATGGGAGTTTCAGGTATCTGCTTGGAAAATATAATTTAAAAGTTGTGTTTCATTTCTTAATAGTAAAAAGCAAAGAAGGTGATTACAAATACAAGATTGTTATTTCTATTTGTAATCTAATAAAAAACATGGAAATACCCACCTCCTCCATGGACATGAAGCATAAAAATAAGTACCATCAAAGTTTGGCCTTCTTTTAATGACAACCCAGTCATTATTACTATTTATTACTAAATACAGCCGTAAAACAGAGTCTGCTACACCAACACAGAATAAGAAGTGGTAAGGAATGATTTGAGTCTTAATTATTTTTAGAAACCTGGAATTTAATATACAAGATGTCTATAAAAACAAAGTTTCTTCAAGATATCTGACTTGAGGCATCATACAGTCATTTGGAAATAAACTAGCTATAAAAATTATACGCTGCTACATTTTTGTATCATATAACCTAGAAATTTAAGCTAGTGATTTTAATGGAATTAAATTCCAGATTCAGTGTAGTGAAAAATAAACACTATATGTTTAAATAATCAAAGAAATTCCAAACCAAATAGCTTAATCTAAAGGCTGATATCTACACATAACTGTGCTATGTGGACATGCCAGTAACCATAGAGATTACCCAAAATTCCTGAGACATAATGAATCAGAAGCACATATCCTATACTGTTTGTAAAGTTAAAATATACTATAGTATAGAAATGTTGTCTGAGCTCAAGGATGTTCCTCTTTATAATCAATGTATAATATCTTTTTACTAAGCCTAGTAAATGGAACAGCTTGAATATGGTGCAAGAACATCTGGCTTTAAATTGAAGCATTGCTTTAGAATATCTGGCAAGATTTTTATGCTGTGTGTTTATTTGCATGTGTATGTGCAGGCGCTCATGTGTGTGGACCTCTGTTTAGGCCTTAATGCTTGCACGTGAGCTAATGTGATCAGTTAAAATAAGTCCTTTGATGTCCAAAATTCGTTGCTCCCTATAAAGTCAGTTTTCGTGGGACCTAGAGTATATTTCGAGCCAATGGGCAATTAGTACTAATGTGGAAACTGGCTTCTATCATTTCTGCAGCGCAGTCCATAGAATATTCAACAGAAACCTCAAATAGTCTTTGTGACCAAGGAAAAGCCAGATGTCAGCCCTGAGTTATGAGGGCTCTGTAAATAAGACATCTCACATTACCATAAGCCTTTTATGGATGATTGCTGGTGTGTTTCTAATTATGGCTCAGTTGGTCCACATCATTTCATCTCCTGTTATCTTCTCAGGACATCGGGTAGGATATTCACATGGTATGTACATTTAACCCTCTGGTACTTCCTTGGTGGATAAACTAGGATTTGGGCTTCACATAGGGGCTGTTACGCATGCTTTCTTCATTTTACACAACACAGTAGACTATATTCTCAACGCTGACATTTCTTTATAAGACAAATCTATGTCTTTGAAATGTTTTATATATGCTTGTGCTTGATACACTAAAATCTCTTGGTGTCAGAGTTTTGAACTTAAAATATAAGTGCATTTAGATATTGACATTATTCTATTTAATCTAAATATCATATTAAAAGAAGACTTATAGAGATATTTGGAAAATAGTATGCTGAATTTTAAGGGACGTGTATTGTATGACTGCTTAATATATTATATATCTAGAAAAATAGTTCAATATGTAATGTTGCTTGGGACTGTTAACTCCACTGTCACAAGTCACGGTAAAGTTCTCAGTGAATCTTATCATTTTTATTTCAAATATACACAATATACTTATTAATTAAATACTTGTTAAGAATCTACAAATAATTGCATTTATATATATAATACTTATTTTTTAATCTTAACATACATGTTAAATTCACATGACAGTTCATTTGCTTAGTAAATTTTAGTAACTGTGACTACTAATCTCCAGGCTGTCTCTCCTTTGTTTCTCAAAAGTATAGATTGCTGATGGCTAGCATTTTATGTTATAGATAGTCTTAGTTGAGGGTTTTTTTTTATGTATCAGGACATGTAATCATTTGTCTACTTAGCTTTTCATTTCATTTCCCTAAGTTCCTGAATTATCTCTCAAATTACCCTGATCTTCTGGCTGGGCTTGTTTTCCTATACTATTGAAGTATTTCTGAGCAAGTGTGTTATGAACAACATCTAAGAACATTTAAAAAAAATCTCTGTTCTTTCTAAAAAATCTGGTGTCACTTGAGGGGATAACACATCTGTGGAAAAATATAGATGTTATGACAAACATAAAGACTATATAAGCCACTTCATATATATTTTTCTATCCAGATGATTTTCTGTGAAAATATTTATTTCAAATAGGTATTTCAATTTCCTCAGTTCTTCAGTGCAATCTTAGCGAATGATTAGCTATTTGTAAATATTGTCAACAATACTTATCATATATGTATACATATCATGAGAACCATACGTGTTCTCATGTTACAATAATCTAATCATATAAATAAAAGGGAATATTATCTAAGACAATTTTATTCATAAACTATAATGTTTATGGTACATCATATGATATGAGGTCTACAATAATTACTAGATTTTGTAGGATAATCGGTTTCGAGTGACAACAGAGATGTTGTATTAGATAAATTTGAAAATAAAGAGTTTCATATCAAATATCATTTTAGATATGAGATCATGGGGAAGCTTGTTTTCATTAGATCTGAATTTGACAATTCAAATGTATACCAAGATGAATCATTTATCTATTACTATGGTTTTTACTGTAACTAAAATATTCATTAAAATTATATTTTTGAATGTTTTTTTGCTTTTGAATGTCGAACTTTTTTACATAATATATTAAATGCATATATTTACTTTTCATTAACAACAATCCACACATTTATGATTTTGAAAATTGCTTTTACAATAGGTATTCTCCTTAGATATTGGTACAAACCAATGGTAATTTCACTGCAGGTTACATTTCTGCTCCCTAGTGTATGAAACAGGCTTCAAGTGCCCAAAACTCTCTAAGAAAAAAAATTAAACCAAATTTACCATCAATCCCACATTACTACTTAAAACTAAAGATTTCTCCTCACGTCACAGGTATTATGGGAATGAACAATGGTTGACCCAGTGGTCTTTGTATATTTCCATGAGACTTCCATTCTCTGTTAAAATCTCTGCTAGCAGTACATGAGCATACATACACTTATCCAGGAATTTGGGAAAGACATAGTAATGAAAAAACTTCTATATTAAAATTTCAATCGGGGTTATATTTGTGTATGGTTTATTAATTGTTAAATGCCTATTTAATTTATTATTCAGAGAATTATTAGTTTTTCTTATCTCATTTGGCTGTTTCTGAATCCCCTGCCACTGTGGAGATCAAAGCATCTTCTCGGCTTTTACAGTGGAAACAGCTGTTTTACTGTCAAATACTACATACGGAATATTATTATATAATAATGCTACCCCTAATAGTGCTACCTCTAATAGCTATGTTGTCACCAATAATGACTGAAATATACTTCCAATTGCTGGGCTGTAAGCTGCATTTTCCGCAGGATGCCTCCCATTTCCTTGTTTATGTTGGATTGAACTGTGGAAGAGTCTGTGGGACCCTATCTCTCTACAGTGTCAAGGATAAAAGGATCTAGAATAGGTAGCATGTTGAATTATAATCCCCATCTACAGCTCTGACTCCACACAACAGTTTTCTTTCTGGGTAGTACTGAAGGTTAAATACGAAGTGGAGAAAATGGAGCTCGATTCCTCTCACTGAAGTTGCTCTGTGTCTGAGGAAATGAAGGCTGATCTAAACATGGCAGTATCTGACTTTGCTGGTAGGAAGGAAGTTTAAAGTGGCAGGTTACTAGGTTACTGTCTCCCTTCATGAGGTCTGACGTGTTTGTGTGTGTGTGTGTGTGTGTGTGTGTGTGTGTGTTTTATGAATTTCTGCATGCAACTTTATAAGCTGTAGTGTCTTGTATACTCATCAACTTAAAAGTATAAAATTGTTAAACTGAGTTAAGTGGACACTTAACTTCTTCATTAAATACGACATTTCATTACAATTACATCATGCAAAGGCTTAAATCTAATACATTTTATTTTAAGAAGCAAATATTACTTTATAGTGCATATATTTGTATGAGTCAAATTAAAGAACATTTGAAAAGTAAACGACAACATGACCAATACACAGATATCTGTATTTCCATTTCATTAACTGTTTAAGGATTAAATAAACACATCAGCAAATTCAGCACTTTTTAAAATTCATTCACAATCGCTAAAGCCAGACACATGAAACCATCCTTCCCCATGGAAGCATGAAACTAATACTTGAGAACAGAAACCTTATTTCCAATCTAATCTAAACACTGATCCTCTGCTGACATGCTTACGAATCAATGCTTCTTCAGAGATCACCAAGTTTCCTGATAGTCTTAGCACACCAGTAAAAGACCAAACTAGACAGCAGTAGCAGGCAGGTGCTATGTATTTCCATTTGCATGATACTGTAGCCAATAGGTCCTGAATGTGTGGAGAGAGTTGGATTCACTGGTCCCAAGACTGGAGGAAGGAAAGTAGCCTATTTTTCAGAAAACAAAGCAGGTAGTGCCTGAGTAAGAACAATACGTGTGTGTGTGTGTGTGTGTGTGTGTGTGTGTGTGTGTGTGTGTGTGTGTGTGTGTTATGTCAGAAATAAATATTCCTGCTCAAGTGCACTTATTGTCAATATCCCGTCCCTTAAGTAAAAGTCACTTTCTCTCAGTTTAGGAATCAACTGTGGGAAAGGGAATAACAATTGAGATGTAAAAAAAAAAAAAAAAAAAAGAATGAAAGGAGAAAATAAAAATTGCCCCATAAAAAAAAGGAATCAACTATGAGATGATACCAGTAGATTCATTTTTGACTCTATTCCTTGTCCTATATTACACACACACACACACACACACACACACACACACACACACACACAGCACTGCACATCATTAATAAGGACTACTCAAATACTGAACTTCTGTGTCCCACATCCAAACAGGTATTCTTGCAATTAAAGCTTTCAACGTACAGGAAACCCTGACACAAGATTGTCTGAATATCATAGGTTGTTTTAAGTGCTGCAATAAAAAGAATCCTAACATTTTATACCAAGAGAGGCCATTGAAGTGAAGCTAACCAGTATTTTTTCTTGATAGAATTGTATTTTTAAACATATAATATCCAATTGACTTCTGTCCTAGATGGTTTATTAATCTTGAGGAGGACATTAGAAAATTATTATGTTATAGAAAATTTGATAAAAATAACTTATCTAACACAATATTGATTATGATTCATCCAACCAATTACACGGTTTTAATAAACAATATGGAAAGATATCCATGAAATTCAACTTCATTTCACTTCAATTCTTATCGTTTTTGTTTTTTTTGTTTTTTTTTTTGTCATGGTGGGGAAACTGACACTTGACACAGTGATAAATTAAAATTAATTTGTGTCTTCAAGTAGGATATTGTCTTGCTACTCTAGTCTCCCTCCACTGACAACATGAGCTTGATTAAAGACCGTACATTTGAGTACTGCCTTTATGATCACATTTTGAGAATAGAATTTCTTTAAGAATCCTTACCACTGGGGCCGGGATTTAGCTCAGGGGTAGAGCTTGCCTAGGAAGGCGAAGGCCCTGGGTTCGATCCCAAAAAAAAAAAAAAAAAAAAGAATCCTTACCACTCCTGGGCTATGATTGAGCATTGAGTTTTTACAACTTCTGTGATGGTTTTCCTACTTTGCAAAAGAATGGTGACCGTTTATGTACATTAAGTTTGTGTTTTCAGTTTGTGAGAGTCAGAAAAGCAGAACAAACGTAGTTTAAAACATGACTTTAGCTAGCCCGTTACTCTCTGTGCTCTAGGCGTATAATCTCCACGTTATGGAGGGGCTGATTCTTCTGGTACGAAAAAACTAACTTCTACTTTAAACAAAACTGACAGACTTGGGTAATTCTTTTCCATTTACTTGTTAAGAGAATAAAAGCTTTTGGGGTTTTTTTTTTCCCCCAGAAAGCTCAGAAGTTGCCACATACTTTGTCAACATTCAATGAAGTATGGTGATGTTTCAAACATGACACATCCTATAAGTTTACTAAACAGCCAGTTCCGATAGGCAGTAGAACCACACTGAGAATCCAAGCAGGTTCTGTTCAAGGTACCTAGGAAAAACCCTGACCACGTGTACATGTGAAGTGATGCAAGTTCCATTTTAACTCCTTTGTATATTACATTACCATTAGCTTTACTCTTTCCAAACAAAATGCAGATGGAAAATTAGGCAACTTGATGCTGTAAATCACTCTTAACTTTGTGGTGGTGGCAGGAAAAAACAGTTAAGGGATTCATTTATCTTCCAACAAAATTATGCTTTTTGAGTCCATCTGACTCCCAGCCAAGGGATTACTTCTTCTCTAGATATAACAAATGCTCTTTCCAAAAAGCTCGTAATGTAAAGAGAAACCACCTGATTATACTAAAACACACCATATACTCCAAGATGAACCACAAATGCTCAGATTGGAAACCAGTACCATAGACTGTATTTTGATAGTAGAAGGGTAAACTGTGGGCTAAAATGTGTCCTTACTGTTCAATTTCCTATGTGAGTAATTTCTGATGAGTCTGAGAACTTCACAGCCTGGTTGCTCAGTCTCTTGGGAAGGATTTGTAGGGAGAAAACAGGAAGGTGTTCTCTTCCCTTGGATGAGAGAAAGCCTCAAGGGAAATGGTGGAAATGGTATTAAATTTATGTCACCTCTATCTTCTGAAAGCAAGTGCTCCCGGGAGCATGGTAAATCATCACAATGAGTGTCAGAAGGAGAGGGAAAATAGAATAAATCACCCTGTTCTTCAACTGGCATTCCTGCACACAGGTCTGGATGACAGTTCCACCACAGGAAAGGCGCACATCATAGAGGACATATATATGCCTTCCGTCAGCCAGCCATCACCAAAGAGCTATAAGAATCCCAGTGAAACACTGTCCCAGAATGCGAATATGCACAGCCTGCATCCATTTTACCTTCAAATCATGTCTACTCTCTAACTACATACATGTCCCCATATCATGAAGAAAACAATATTAGAGTTTGGTAATGATGGTCATGATAAAACACAAAACATACAGAAAAAAATAAATGGGAAAAGAAGAGAAAGTAATACTAGTCTACATTTTATTGAATTCTGTAGGCAGGTAAGGAGTACAAACATACATAAAATGGTGTAAATTTTCCCCAAAAAAGAAGTCTAGGGGTTGGGGATTTAGCTCATTGGTAGAACGCTTGCCTAGGAAGCACAAGGCTCTGGGTTCGGTCCCCAGCTCCGAAACAAAGAACCAAAAAAAAAAAAAAAAGTCTATATTAATTAGCATTTTAAACAGTGAAAGAAAAGGTAGGCTAATTAGATTTGACTAATTTGTATAATAAGGTCAGTCTATTAGTGAATGATGTGATGATTTGGAATCAGTAGAGAGATCACACACAGAAAGCAGATGTGCAAATATTTTTATTACAAGAGGAGCATCACCAGTATTATGGACTTGACAAATAGTGGCAGTCAATCAGTGCATATAAAAATCAATACAAAAATTATTTCACATTTGAACTTATTGAAGGTAGTTTATGGTACAGGATAATGAGTTTCAAAAACTCATTTTTAAAATATTGCCAAGGATGGTTGCTTCTTATTATTAACTGTTGTTTTTCTTTTCCAAGTGGAGCTAAAATAATTTGTATGCATTTCTTAGGTTCACTAAAAGATATCATGGAGTTTAATAAGGAAAAACTATAGAAATTATAGATCATATTTACCAACTAGTGAAAATACATAAGCTGATGTGTCTGCTTTTTAATACCTTGTGAGTAGTACTGGTTTGAAAATGCAGTGGTCAAGAAATAGAAGTTTAACAGCGCATAAAAATGTCTCCATGTCTCTTATCCGTGTAGTAATCTCCATGTAACTGTTGTTTATGTTGTAGATTGGTTGTAACAATTATGTAAATAGATTTATATGATATGCAATTATTTTATTCTGTCTTCTATTTGTCAAAATTTATGGATAAGATTGATTATCTTGGTTGTGTTTAAGAGCAGTTCAATCTTATCAATGGTCCCACTATATTGTGTTAACCTTCCCTAGTTTTTTACCGCTAATTCTGCTCTTGGTAGGATCATTATATTTTCAGACAAAATTAGTATAAATAATGTTGCTGTATATTGTCTTCCAAGACATATTCATTCATATTACATATTATTCTTAAAGTACAATCTGAATGGGAACCTTTTTCCTGATTTCATTTTTGAGAGTGGAAATCTTGATCTGTGGCTATATGGCTATTTGAGTAAGTGATTTCTCAGCAAGATGAAGTGTTTCACACACCTGCAGACTATGAGAAAGTTCCAGCTTCTCTGCATTCATGTTGACACATGGTATCCACTCCTTTAATCACTCTGAGCACTGTTTCTAGAAACTATGATTATGACTTACAAAATAGCTAATGAGGATGCTTGTGGGAACTTGTGTTTATTGATTTATGCAATCTCTTCCTTGAAGTGTCAACAAAACCATTTTTCTATTTTCCTTTTTGAATAATATTTTGCAGTAGTATTGATTCCTTATAAAATGAGTTCCATTGGAATATTTCCATGTACATATAGAGTTTACATTGATCATTTTTCCCTTGTAGCAATCATTTTGAAAGGATTACAAGTATGTTGGTTTTAATATTTGTTGACAATATTTTTGTCATCAAATGACTTGCATATTCACAGTCATGTGATTTTTAAGGAAAAGTTCTTGTTAGTCAATATAACTCTAGATTTTCTGAATGCTTATAATATATATGGTAATTCATTTTGTACTTTACTGATTTATTTTCTATGTTATGATACATTAGCCTTATGTTTTTTGTTTTAAATATTCTTTTCATTTATATTGGGGGAAGGTAGGTATGAGCTGCTCAATGTGTGTCTTGGAAACTGAAATCCTATCCCCTGTAGGATACCTAGTGCTCTTCTCCAGCCCAATATTTTTTCTATATAAATGTTTTACCAAAGAAGACAAAACTACTTGTAATTATTAGGATCATTGATAAAAATTGAGATAATAAACAATAAATATTTGTTCCTGCCATGGAAGCTTCTGGTTTCTTTGGAAACTCCACTGTGTCACAGAATGATTTTCAAGAAGCTGTCTTGTGAAAGGATGCTTTGCTGAAACAGATATGTGAGAGGATGTTTTGCTGAAATAGATGCTTGCAAAGCATGGAAAGAGTATAAGTAACAACCCTACAGACAGTGAGAGGTCTCTCTTACATGACTACACTGTGCAACTCTTCACTGGTTTTTGCCTGCCATGCAATGACTCACTGGTCTTTGCTGGTCTTCATTTCCTAGAGATAAATACTTATGGTATTCCCACTGATTCTTACTGCTTCTGCCGACTCCTAAGGATTTGGTGAAGCATTGTAGTTTCTGCTGGATCAACCTGCTGCTACTGACTAATGTTTTGTATTTGCTATTGGGCTGAATTGTTGATATCCTAACAATGGTGATTGGAATTGCTCCCCCTTCAAAAAATAAACTACTCGAAATCCTGATCTTTCTAATTCTTTTAACTTGAAAGGGTGTTGAATTTTGTCAAATGCTTTCTCAGCATCTAATGAGATGACCATGTCGGGTTTTTTTTTCTTTGAATATATATATATATATATATATATATATATATATAGTAAGTTCATACATTTCTGTATATTGAATCATTCCTTCATGCCTGGAATGAAGACTCCTTGATCATGTGGATGATCCTTTTGTTGTGTTCTTGGATTTGGTATGTGAGAATTTGAGTATTTTTGCATAGATATTCATAAGGAAATTGGTCTGAAGTTCTGCTTGTTGGGTCTTCATGTGGTTTAGATATCAGTGTAATTATGGCTTCATAGAGGAAATGTGTATGGTTCCTTCTATTTCTATTTTGTGTAATAGTTTGGACAAACTGGTATTTGGTCTTCTATGATGTCTGATAAAATTCTGCACTAAATTCATTTGGTCCTGGGCTTTTCTTTTTTTTTTGGTTGGGAGACTTTTAGTGACTGTTTCTATTTCTTTAAGAGTTATGGGAATCTCTAGATGTTTTTGTCTGTTCCTGATTTAACTTTGGTACCTGGTATCTTTCTAGAAAATTGATCATTTCCTCCGGATTTGTCAGTTGTGTTTAGCAAAACTTTTATAGTATGATCTGATTTTTTTCTTTTGAATTTCCAAAGTTTCTGTTTTTATGTCTTCTTTTCATTTCTGATTTTGTTAATTTGGATACGCCCTCTGTGCCCTCTGCTTAGTCTGGCTAAGGGTTTATCTATCTTGCTGATTTTCACAAAAAAGTATCTTCTGATTTTGTTGATTCTTTTTATAGTTCTTTTTTTTTTCTACTTGGTTAATTTCAGCTCTGAATTTGATTGTTTTTTCCTGCTGTCTATTCCTCTTGGGTGTATTTGCTTCTTTCTGTTCTAGAGCTTTTAGGTGTGCTGTCAAGATACTAGTGTTGCTCTCTCCAGTTTCTTTTTGGAGGCACTCAGAGCTATGAGTTTTCCTTTTAACACTGTTTTCATTGTGTTCCATTAGTTTAGGTATGTTGTGCCTTCATTTTCAATAAATTCTTAACTATCTTTAATTTTCATTTTTATTGTTTCCTTGACCAAATTATAATTGAGTAGAACATTGTTCAGCTTCCATGTTTATGTGGGCTTTCTGACATTTTGTTGTTATTTAACACCATTCATAGTCCATGGTGATCTGATTGGATGTATGGGAGTATTTTGATCTTCTTGTATTTATTGAGGCATGTTTTGTGACTGATTATATGGTCAATTTTGGAGAAGGAACCATGAGGTGTTGAGAAGGAGTTATATACTTTTGTTTTAGGATGAAATGTTCTATAGCTATCTGTTAATCCGTTTGGTTCATAACTTCTATTAGTTTCTCTGTGTCTCTGTTTAGTGTCTGTTTCCATGATCTGTTCATTGCTGTGAGTAGGGTGTTGAAGTTTCCAACTATTATTGTGTGAGGTGCAATGTGTGCTTTGAGCTTTAGTAAGGTTTCTTTTATGAATGTAGGTGCCCTTGCATTTGGAGCAGAGATATTCAGGCTTGAAAGTTCATCTTGTTGGATTCTTCCTTTGATGAATATGAAGTGTATTTCCTTATCTTTTTTGATAACTTTTGGTTGAATGTAGATTTTATTTGATATTAGAATGACTACTCCAACTTGTTTCTTGGGACCATTTGCTTGGAAATTTGTTTTCCAGCCTTTTTTCTGAAGTAGTGTCTGTCTTTGTTACTGAGGAGTCTTTCCTATATGGAGCAAAATGCTGGATCTTCTTTATGTATTCAATCTATTAGTCTATATCTTTTTACTGGGGAATTGAGTCCATTGATATTAAGAGATATTAGGGACCAATGATTGTTGTTTCCTCTTATTTTGTTGTCAGAAGGGAATTATATTTTTGTGCTTATCTTCTTTTGGGTTAGTTGAAATTACATTATTTTTTGCTTTTTTCTAAGGTGTAGTTTCCCTCCTTATGTTGGAATTTTCCATCTCTTACAATTTTTAGGGCTAGATTTATGGAAAAATATTTTGTGTATTTGGATTTGTCATGAATATCTTGGTTTCACTAACTATGCTAATTGAGAGTTTTGCTGTATACAATAGCTTGGGTTGGATTGGTGTTCTCTTAGGGTTTTTTTGTATCACATCTGCCCAGGATCTTTTAGCTTTCATAGTCTCTGTTGAGAAGTCTGATTTTACTCTGATAGGTCCTCCTTTACATATTTCTTGACCTTTTTCCCTTATTGCTTTTAATATTCTTTCTTTGTTTTGTGTATTTGGTGTTTGAACTATTATGTGATAGGAGGAATCTCTATTCTGGACCAATTTGTTTGGAGTTGTGTAGGCTTCTTGTATGTTTATAGTCATCTATTTCTTTAGGTTAGGGAAGTTTTCTTCTATAATTTTGTTGAATATATTTACTGGCCCTTTAATTTGGGAATGTTTGCTTTCTTCTGTACCTATTGTGTCATGGATTTCCTGGATGTTTTGGATTAGCAGCTTTTTGTGTTTTGCATTTTCTTTGAAGATTGTGTCAATATTTTCTAGGTATCTTCTGCCTCTGAGATTTTCTTTTCTATCTCTTGTATTCTATTGTTAATGCTTCCATCTATGTCTCCTGATCTCTTTCCTAGGTTTTCTATCTTCAGGTTTGTCTCTCTTTGTGATTTATTTCTTGTTTCTATTTCCATTTTTAGATTCTGGATAGTTTTTTTCAATTCTTTCACCTGTTTGATTGTGTTTTCTTGTAATTCTTTAAGGGATTTTTGTTCCCTCTTTAATGGCTTCTACCTGTTTACCTGTGTTGTCCTTTATTTCTTTAAGAGAGTTAGTTATGTCTCTCTTAAAGTCCTCTAACATCAGCATGAGTTGTGTTTGTAAATAAAATCTTGCTTTTCCAGTGTGTTGGAGTATCCAGAATTGCTGAGGTGGGGGAACTGGTTTCTAAGTAGTCTTTGTTTCTATTGTTTAGGTTCTTGCCCTTTTCTTCTTGCCATCTGCTTATCTCTGGTGTTAGCTGGTCTTTTTGTCTCTGACAGTGGCTTGGCCCTACTGGGTTCAGATAGCTGTGGCACAGGGTCAATTCTGGGTGAAGGCAGAAACTGGAAGCAAGATGATCATTTTAAATAATGAGGTGACCTGTTAAAGAGTCACAACTCTGTACTACAGTAATGAAAAACAAAACTAGTTAAAACTATATGAAAAGATGTATATTTTGTCCGCTTGACTTTTGAATAAATTTGTCATCTTGGATTGACTAAAGATTCATTTTATGTATATGCATATGTGCATATTCATACATATGTCTGTATATGTTGGTGTTCCACAGTTAAAAGAAAAAAAGTTCTCATAGATTCTGGGTGAAAATTCAAATACATATCAAGAACACCTTGCTATCATCTATCAAAGTTTAAAGTATGAATCATGAAAATATTTTGAATACATCTTTTCTGCTTCAATAAATTTTTTGCATTTCCATAAATATTCAAATATTATAAGCAATTATAAATTTAATATTCTTTATAATGCAGACATATATATATGAAAATATACATTATTAGATTTACATTTTAGTCATAGCAAAGATTATTTGGTATGTTAATCTTTGAAAAATATTAAATTTCAAATGGTATGTGTGACTCAGCAATGTTATGTTAAATACAATTACAATAAAATATTTTGGATGTATGCACAAATTCACATTAACAAAGTTATTCTTAAGTTTTTGGTAATCTCTTACTTTCATTTTATAGTCTTCTGAATAGCTTAGAGCTTTTATATGACCATATACTAGCATTTTTGTAGGAAAATAAATGCTCTGTGATTGCTCTGAAATCCAAAAGCATAAATTCTGCTGAAGTAAGCATTTTGGATTCCTTTTATTTTTACACATCTGTTATATAAAATCTTCACCAAGCTACACTCATGGTATCAGGAAGAACTAAGTTTACAGATAGGAGGTAAGCTAAGAAATCAGAGAATAAGAATAATTCTCACTCTGATCTCAAAAATGTGCATCATCTTTTATAACTGCTTTGTCATACCTTCTAGGAGCTATGGTTGTTAAATTATTTTCCTACATATTAAATTATTCACAACATTAAATAAAGGTAACATTAAAATGTATCTTTTGCTTTAGAATTAATGGTAACCACCATGATTAGTATTTACTGATCTCAATCGTGTTTATGTAGCTGGAGAAATACATAAAGGTCAAAGATTCAAACACAATTATAGAAATTACCAGGATTTATATAGCCTGTACCCTCTACCAAAGACCTGAAATGTTCTTCAAAGTTATTTTCATGTTTATGTTTCTAGATGTTTTCTTGACTCAATAAAGCATTACACTGTTGATTTTTCTTGCCCCTACCAGTCAGCATAACATCTTGGGAAAGCATATGAACATTTGGTGTAATTTCTTCATTTCGCTTCTTTCTCCATTACTCCAGTTTTGTGTACTGGTTCTTTTGCAATAGCTTTAAGGTTTTTAACAAAAATGATGGGATTTCTCCCACAGGTCTTTGGGAATCTGGTCACCCTCAACTCCATATTTGGTGCCATCTAAAAGAGAACTACTTTCTATATGACTCTTAAATGACAAAACAGTGATGTTATCATTCATATCTTATAAATTTTATTTTGTTTTCCAACATTTTTTTCTAAGATGCTGAGGTACAAATTGCATATAGCTTTACAAATGTGCTTTTTCTTCATACTTTAGCAAAGCAAGTTTGCTCCCACCACCCTCTAAAATTCACTTTACTACTGGTGTTTCTTGTTTGCCTTGAATTGTATTATAGCCTGGTAACCTGTACAGTACCTGCGGATGAGCTTCTCTAAGAGTCCACAAGCACACCTAGACATACTGAAACTTGGTTGTAAACAGATTATCACAAAACAGAACAACTTTGTGTGTATTCAAATATAACATATTTATATCTATATTTGGGTTTTATAAAAATATAAAAAAAAGAAAGAAAAATTTGGAGTACCAGGTATTATAGTTTTATTTTAACAGCTTCTCTCTCTTGATCAAAGACTTTGAAGACTTTGAGTAACAAATATTAACATTATATAAGTCCTTGTACACAATTGAGGGAGATGAGGTAGGGGAAATTCTTGCTAATAAAATTGTGATTCTGCAGTCATACTGACAGCATGAGGCTAACTATGCAAGGTATTGTTCCCAGATGTATTTAAAACATATTCCATTGTAGACAGTGCCTTATTTCTTCAGCCCAGGAAGTAACACTCCAGAGTAATAATGTGGCCCAAATTTCTTATTCAGTGGGTTAGTTGACATTAATGCATGCCATAACACACCACACCGTGGTTTCATATTTTGAAGTACTGTGTTAAAAATGAGGCATTTTATTTCTCTAAAACCTGGGTCTGTCTTTACCATCAGAGAGCAAAAAAAACTTATTCTGATACAGAAGTATTCTATCTACTCATTTCTATGATATGTACTTTTTAACTGGGATAATGTAAGCTTAAAGCATAGTCAAGGAAACAGAAAAGGCTTTTATAAGGCACTGAAAATGAGCACATAATATTAATGACATTCTGAAGACAATATTTTCCTTTACTGAGAACTATATTTTAGGGACTTAGAAGTTTTTTATGGAACATGGAAATTTATGTATCCCACACATCCCCAATTCCTGGAATTTTTTCTTAATATAATATGAGACAATAATAAAACAACTGACTGTCTAAATTTCCTAAGAGAATATGAAAAGATTCTTTGTTTTCTGTAGATATTCAGTTCTATAAACCACTTACCGCACCACTCATACACAACACGCAGACGATTCCATTTGGCAGTCATTTTGTTTTATCTTCTTTGATTCTTTAAGTGGTTTGTCAAGACTGGGTGTAAATTATGGCAAGCAGTGTAGGACTTTTTGCCTCCAGCACTGCATCATTTTGGTTAAACCATGTTACTGATGCCTCCCCCTCAATGTTGGTCATCTCTGGAGACAAGCAATTGTGATTTGGCTCCTTAAGATATATGTTGTTCAAAATTATCATATAAATGACTAAAGAAATCTATTTCGAGATACTGCAATGTTTTAAGTACCACATGGTCTGTTTCAAAGTACTGGTGATAGCATTCTTGTAGTAGATAGTACACAGAGGAAATGTGCACGCTTTATATTACTGTTTCCAGCACTGTTTCACCCTGAGACTTAAGCAAATCCATGTGTTTAGATAGATCTGTAAGAAGAAACATGCTCATACTACTTCATGTCTGTGGGGGAAAGAATTTGTCTAAAATGAGTTTACTAGGACAGATGCATTCACTAGCTGCACATTAAAATAATCAGAGTCAAGAGAGATTAAATAGAAAATCTGGATTCTGCTTGACAACTTAAATAGCACAGTTTTCTTATGCTAAAATGGTTGAATATATTACTTTTATTTCTTTTCTCCCCATTAAGCTTACTGTATGTTGCTCAACTTCTTTTGGGAGAGGGGTCTGCCCTGAAAAGTGACCAACCTATCAGTAGCAAACCATTACAAAGAACTGACTCTGTCTTCTTTAAGCTCATGACACTAGTTTATTAGTTACTAGTGGGACTTTGTGTCCACTTTAACCCTGCCCCCAGGTCTTACATGCTACGATTTTTGTCAGTCTTGAGCTTGCATATATGTTTTGCATGCTTTCACAATCAATATAATTAATATGTATGAATACCCTGCTTTGTCTTGAAAACAGTTGTTTGAAGTCATCCTTTATCTCTGGTTCTTACAATCTTTCTATCTCCATTCCATAAAGTTTTAAGAGGCTTGTGAGGACATCCTATATAGTGCTGAACTCTCTATAGTCTTTTATTCTATGGTTGTTGATCAGTTGAGGGTTTCTGTGTTAGTTGTCATCTACTGAATGAAAAAGTATTTCCTGAAAATACTTTTCTGGATGTATCAATAAGACATTAGGAGATGTTTTAATACTATGTCCACTTAACAGAATAAATTGGGTTCTCCTCTAGGATCTATAACCTACCTAGTTACAGGTTTTTGACCCCGTTAGCGGTACCAGAAATGTCTTGCTTTTCATGGAGTGTTCTTTATTCCAATAAGAAAGTGGTTGGTTATTCCTAAAAATGTTGGTGAACTTTGGATTACAGCTTGGTGAGACTATGATTTCTTTTCCCCTCCAGTAGAGTGGATATTATTTTCCAGCACTATAAAAGGAAGTCAGTAGGAATGAAGGAGTGAATTCCAGCTTTATTTTTTCATATTCTGTGAGCATATTATATAGTATATTTAATGATAGGTCCTGACTATTAAGTTTTATAGGACATCCAAGAGGATTTGCAATACCCTGTAATGGGGGGGGGTGAGTCAATTACTTGTGAAGAGTTAAGTTCCCAGTATTATATTTTCTGCTTACTATAGAAATATTGAATATCTCTTCAGGGTATTTCCCTTCCCTTGTAGAGTAGTTCTATTGAAACTCCATTTTATATTTATATGTATGTGATATATATGTGTATATTTTAGGAAGGTTCAATTGTAGTAGATTTTCATGTACGTTTTCCAAAAGTCTTTTGCTGTTACTTGTCTCTCCCTACATTCTTTTCATTCCTTATTCTTTTATCTCTCACCCAAATTTAATCTTTCACATTTCATCATTCCCCTTTTATAACTTATATTGCATTGTTTCCATTTCCCCTATTTTAAAATACCCTCTTATGTCCCCTTAGTAATTTTCTGACTTGAATGAGTCTTCCAAGAAACATTTCAGCATTTATATGGTATCCATTGTTTCCCCAAGTTAATAATATGTACACAGCTTCTCTGGGTATTGTGGGTCAAAACTCCTTACATGTTACAAACAATTACTGTCAACTGGGTTTTTAACCTTATCTCAAGTCTCTAATAGGAAGAGGCTGATAAGCTCACTTATGAGTTGGTTGTCAGGATTCATTTCCTCAAGTGTTGTTAGATTGAGATCCTATTTCCTCACTGGTTGTGGAGCAGAAGAGGTTCTCAGTTTATTTCCACTTAGACATGGCTACAGAACTGTTCAGAACATGACCATGAGAAATATGAGAGTAAAAGAGATGTGGACAGAGAGAGAGAGAGAGAGAGACAGAGACAGAGACAGAGACAGAGACATAAAGACAGAGAGAGACATAGAGAGAGACAGAGAGACAGAGACAGAGAGAAAAACAGAGAGAGGGCCAGAGAGAGCGACAGAAAAAGAGAAAGTATAATTCAGGGATTGATACTTCTTAAGATAAGGAAAGAAGGCCCAGAGGACAATTGATATTTGGATCCTATTAAAAAATAAGGCATAATAAAATAATAAGTCAAAGATAAAAATGCAACTATGGTATTTAAAATATATTCTCCAATTAAAAATGGAATTGACTTCATGTATACAATGAAATATCATCACATTGTCACCTTTTTCTCCTTTTAACTCCTGTGAATCCCTCCAACACTGTTTTTTTAATATATAAAATCGAACACACACACACACACATAAATAAAATACATTACAATAAAGAAAAGTGGAAATTCATAGTGAAAAATAATAAATACCTAGTCACTATTTTAAAATGCAATAAACCAAGAAAGGAGGTCTATGAGTTTGAGACTAGCCTAGATCAATCAAAGACTGTCTTTAAAAGAAATGCAATGCAGTTAAAAATACAAAGCTTAATGTCAAATAAAAACTAATGTATGTATAAATGGCCATTAGCATGGAATAGTGTGTAGAATTTATTTTTTCATTTGGACATAGAGAAATTTATGAGAATACGTTGTTCAAATTCTAAAGACTTTAATTATACTAGTGGTGAGCTTTAAATGATTATGTGCTTGTAGAACTTGACACAAATGGATGCTAAATATGAATAAAAAGAGTTTGCAGTAATGTGGGATCCTGTATAAGAAATCTGTAAAATTAGTGTGAATTATGAATAGAGGAGAGTACAGAATGTTCTTCCCATAAGGTAGTCTTTTAGAAAGAATTCCAAAAACTATGCTAAGTGATTGAACTTTTAAGTAAGGATATGATACGAGTGCTCCGGCATTTTCACATTATCTCTGTGGAAAGGGCAAAGGCCTGGGAGGACTATTATTATCTCTCTTCACATGACCAAAGATGGCAAGACACAACACCAGATGTATTACATATTTCCAGGTACTCAAGCTAACTGTAAATACCACCTAATGTTCTGCTTTCTTTAACAATATAAATGAGAATTGCTTTGCTTGCACTACTCTTGAGCTCAAATGTCTTTTGTCTCCTGGTACTCCATGCAGGCCTTTTTTATATCTTTTGATCAGCTCTGGCTTATTCTTGTTGGCCACAATGTGAGTTAACACAGTAACTGTATGCTCAGTCAGTGTGATACAATGCAATTATAAAGACAAAAAAAAAAAATAAGGCACCATATGCAGAAACAAAACAAATGAATAAGCCACACACCTAAAAAAGGGTGAATGGCATTCTAAGGTGTTTCTATCTATTTTCTTTCTGTTCCTAACTGGATCTATTCATGGTGATGCCATCATAACAAAGATGGATATTTTAAGACAAGTTGTTTTAATAATGAAATGTTTGGAATATCCCAGTTTCTGCTATAGGGACAAGGACTTCCCTACTCTCCATGAGTTAAGGTGGGGAAGGCTAGATCCCAGGTTATCTAATGGTCACAGGTCAGAAAACAAAGAGGAAATAATTAGGAGCCTAGGAAAGAGTGGGTGGAAAGTTTAGACCATCTGTGTTTGTAAGAGAGGGTAACTTCACGTGGACTAGAGCTATGTGGAGGCTGAATGTAAGTCCAGGAAGCTGAAATCAGGAAACTGAGAACCATATTTGGAACCTTGATGAACTATTGGGGAAGATCTATGATATAAAATCATTCCACTAAAATATAGAGAAATGAAACAGAAAGTATTGACTTCTAGACCTAGAAAAAGATATGGGGACAAAGAAGAGACACTTAAAAATAATATCTAAATGAAAAGTACTAGTTACAGTTGAAATATCAGTTGCTTTTTGAAATAATATGTTGTTGAAACACAACTAAGAAGACTAAGAAGATCTTGATTTTGAAAGTTTGAAGTCACTGACGCTGATTATAATGATAGACAATGATGAGCTGATTTGTTCCTGGTAAATCCTACTCTTACGTTTTCCTTTCAGAAGAAAAATGTCTTCAAATTTTATTGACTTTTATTAAGAGGATTATTGAAAGCTGCTTTTTTTCCCCTATGTCCCAGTGGTGTCACTTTCTATGGTTAGTTTGCCTTACAATAAATCATTGCAAGCTACAAAGATTTTATTTTACAAAAGCAGGGGAAAGTTTAAGATTTCCTAAGGTTAATTTTTATCAACATCATTATGGTATGCATGCCTCTCCTCCCCTCAAACTTTATTGGTAAAGCTATATGATTGGTTTATAATAAGTGTGCTGACACTTATGAATTCACCCAAAGACATGCCATTTCCTGTTACTTATGAATATCAGATGCCAAGTATATTATGTAGAAAAGTTGTATTTGTCAAGAACATTAATTAAGTGTCCAAAACTGGCAGAAACTGGTTTTAAATGGAGAAGACAAGGGAGTGTATTGGTTACATCCAACTCACAATCCTTTGTGGGATTTCTTTCTTTCTTTTTTTTTTTTTTTTTTTCTTTTCTCTTTTTTTCGGAGCTGGGGACCTAACCCAGGGCCTTTTGCTCGCTAGACAAGCGCTCTACCGCTGAGCTAAATCCCCAACCCCCTTTGTGGGATTTCTTAAGAGTTAAGGACTTTGCCAAGTCTATTTGCTTCAATGAAGTATGAATAATCCAGGAAGCAGAGGCATTGGACACTTGTAAGTTTCAATTATGAAGACTGAATGTATGTGCATAATTATACTACATAGTTAGTTGTAGATGGTAATAATGAAGCTTTAAACAATGAAAATAAAGTGATAATTACCACTTTTTTGTTTTTAAAAAAATTGGACTTTTTGGTACTTTTAACAAAAGTCAAATTTAATGCTTAAGTAAATTATTGAGGTAACTGCCATACATAATTTTTAAAACAATTAAATTATTATTTGAGGAAAGTCAATAATAAAATGAAAAACTATATTGAAAAGTGATTTGCTGATATGATCTTGATAACATATTTAAATCTTGCTATTTCTCAATGGTTTTAAAGATCCAAGTTTTACAACTGCATTTGTATGACTTAGATGAAAAGGAATGAAAATTAGTCATTCATCAACAAACCATGGATAAATGTATCATGGCCTTACATGAATAGGTTCTAAACCATGATTAGGAACAATGGGAGAGTGAAAAACAGAGGCAGAAGAGGTGAAATTGAGTTCGGAAGAAGAAGCCACAATACCAGTAAATCTCACCATAGTTATTACATACTTCTGAGTATGAGTTTGGATTATTGAGTACAGATGAACGAAGAGTCAAGTTTAACTAATCTAAAATGGAACAGATTCTGTGGAGAACAGTCTGTAAACATCTGGCGCTGAGAGAAAGCTATGGCAGATATTGACAGTATATGCTGTCATCAACATTCTCACTTGGACAATGTATGCCTTTTCATCTTTCTGAGGTTCACTAGGCAGAAGACTTTGCCACTCCTATGGGTCTGAAGCATGTAGTCCCTGGCTTGGCCTGCCCATATCACAATTCACGTTCACTCAGGACTCTACAATAGGCTGCCTTTTGTCATTCTGAAATCAGATAGAGGAATAGAAACAGAAGTAGAAATAGAGTAGGGGGGAGGAGGAAGAGGAGGAGGAGGAGAGAGAGAGAGAGAGAGAACTCAAATTCAATCCTATCTCCTGCTTCTGAAGTAGATGGGATTAAGACAGATATTTGTTAAACATATATTTACATTCTAAAGGTCAGTGGTAGGTATCTTAAGAGTTAGGGTTTTATTGCTCTGAACAGACACCATGACTAAGGCAACATTATAAGGACAATATATAGTTGGTGCTGGCTTATAAGTACAGAGGTTCAATCCATTATCATCAAGGTGAGAACATGGCAGCATCCAGGTAGGAATGTTGCAGGAGGAGCTGAGAGTTCTACAACTTCATCAGAAGGTTGCTAGTGGAAGACTGACTTCCAGGCAGCTAGGATGAGTGTCTTAAATCTCATACATACAATGACACACCTATCCAACAAGGCCACACCTCCACATAGTGCCATGACCTGGGCCAAGTATATTCAAACCATGACAATAGGCTCATTGAATTGTAAAAACTTAAAACCATAGAACAATTGTTGGAAAGAAACAATTGAGTGAAGAGATCAGAAAAGAAAAAAGTGTGTGTGTGTGTGTGTGTGTATGTGTGTGTGTGTGTGTGTTTTATTGTTGCTATGTTTATGTAATTCCAAAGAATTACATCCCCTGTGAGTCTTGAAGGCAGTAGTCTTTTGCTAATTAGCTAACTGGCTGTAGGCTAGACCTCAACTTCTTCAGACTATTTCCTTATATAATAGTATGAATGCCTAGGGATCAGGTCACCAGTCATATCTAGAAACTATTTCTTCTATTTCCGGTAACCTGTATCTTTAACCACAGACAACCTAATTTATAGGGAGTCAGCTGAGGGAGGGTATCATAGTTACTTTTTATCTTGTGATAAAACACCCTGACTAGGATAATTATAAAAGAAAAATTTTCAGCTGACATATAGTTTTAGAGGATTAGAATCCATAGTGGCAAAGAAAAGGAATAAGAGCTCACAGCTTGATCTATTATCATAAAGCAGAGAACACTAGGAATGATATAAGTCTTTTGAAATTTCAAAGCCTGGCCTCATTGACACACTTCCACTTATAAGATAAAAATGGCCATCTTATCAAAGGCAATATATAGGTTCAGTGCAATCCCCATCAAAATCCCAACACAATTCTTCAAAGGTAGGGAAAGGGCAATTTTAATTCATCTGGAAAGGCAAAATATTCATCAGAATAGCAAAAACAATTCTTAACAATAAAGGAGCAGCTGGAGGAATCACCATCCCTAATCTCAAGATATACTACAGAGCAATAGTGATTAAAAACTGTACCGTATTGCTACAGAAAGAGACAAGTTAATCAATGAATGGAATAGAACTAAGGACCGAGAAATAAAACCACACACTTATGCACATTTGATCTTTGACAACAAAGTCGAAAATATACAATGGAAAAGAATAAATGGTGCCAGTCTAACTGGAAGTCTGTATGCTGAAAAATGAAAATAGACTCATATTGGTCAACATGCACAAAGCTCAAGTCCAAGTGGATCAAGGAACAAAACATAAAACCAGATACAATGAATCTAATAGAAGAGAAATGAGGAAAGAGCACAGGGGGAACTTTCCTAAACAGAACTCCAATGGCTCACAGTCTAAGATCAATAATTGATAAATGGGACCTTATGAAACTGGAAAGCTTCTGTAAGGCCAAGGACATAGTCAATAAGACAAATCAGCATCATACAGATTGGGAAAAACATCTGCACTAACTCCACATGTGAGAGAGGACTAATATCCAAAATATTTGAAGAATTTAAGAAGCTAACCACCAAAAAACCAAACAACCCAATCAAAAAATGGGGTAAAGAACTAAACCAAGAATTCACAACACAGCAATCTTGAATGGCTGAGGATCACCTAAAGAAATGTGCAAAATCCTTAATGATCAGAGAAATGCAAATCAAAACAACCTTGAGATTTCACCTTACATCAGTCCGAATAGCTAAGATCAAAGGCTCAGGTGACAACACATGTTTGCAAGGAGGTAGAGAATATTGAACACTCTTTCATTGCTGGTGGGATTGTGAACCACTCTAGAAATCAATTTGGAGGTTCCTTAGAAAATTGGAAATAGACCTACCTAAAGACCCAGCAACATCACTATTAGGAAAATACCCCAAAACTGCCCCATTATGCCACCAGGTCACATGTTCCACTATGTTCAGAACTGCCTTATTTGTGATAGTCAGAAGCTGGAAACAACCCAGATGTCCCACTACAGAAGAATGGATCCAGGAAATGTGGTTCTTTTGGAATACTACTCAGCTTCTAAGAATGAGACACCCTGAGTTTTTCAGGCAAATGGGTGAACTAGAAAATATCATCCTGAGTGAGTTAACTCAGACCCAAAAAGACATACACAGTATGTTCTCACTAATAAGTGAATATTAGCCAAAAAAAAAAAGTACAGAATATCCACCATACAGTCCACAGAAGTCCATAAGTCAACAAGTTGAAGGGCCAAGCAAGGACACCTCAGTTCCAATTGGGAGGGAGAAGAAAGCAAACACAAGTGGAGAGGGAGGGAGGGAGGGACAGGAAAGGGAAAGGTAATGGAGATGGGGAGAGGAGAAAGAGGAACATGATCTGGTATTTGGTGGAGGAATGTTGGACACTCCTGGGCCCTGTCAGTGTTTGCCCCCTGCTGAGCCTTGCTGATCCATGTGAAAGTCTTTGTTCCTGTCTGCTGTAGGGGTTAGCTAACACCTGAATGCTAGATCTTTTGGTCTCAGCTTTAATATCAGTTTCTGTTATCCTGTTGAGAATGTAAACTCTCCATTGTGCTTCCACTCAGTGGTTGGGGTATATATTCGGTGAACCTAGTAAAAAGCTTCTGCATTCATTTTTTTCTTAACATGAGTGACCCGAGTCTGTGTGTTTCTTCTTTAATTTTGCAGGCCTATGCCCAGTTCTCAGTATTGTGATGACACAGGCGTCGTGAGGGGAAAAATATTGAAGCCCTTAGGGCCAGCAGAAAAAATGGAAAGAGGCAATCTCTGGAGGAAGGAAGTTGGGAGAATGTTCTATAGCATACCAGAGACCTGGGAAGTGAGAGATGCTTAGGACTACAGTGGGGAGTGGGATCGTATTGATCCAACTTCTAGCAGAAAGACGGCATCAAGTGAGGGATGGTGTTGCAATCCCACAGTCAAAGCTCTGAACCTTAATCCTTCCTGTCTGAAAGAAATGCAGGGATGGAAAAGGAGAAGAACCTGAGGAAAAGAAGGTCCAGGAATAGACCCAAAGTGGGATCCAGCTCAATAGGGTGTTCCAATACCTCACACCAGGTCACAGCTATGGGGTGCTCATGAAAAGGGACCTATCCTGACTGCCCTCTAAAAGACATAACAAGCAGCTCAAAGAGTGAGATGCACTATGTGCATCCAACCAATGAACAGAAGATGCTGACCCCTCTGGTTGAATTTAGGGAAAAGCCAGAGGAAGTTGAGGAGGAGTGTAATCCTGTAGGAGGTCCAGAAGTCCTAATTAACCTGAACTCCCAAAATCTTTCAGACAATGGATCACCAACCAGGCAGCATACACAAGCTTATATAAGGCCCCCAACACACATACAATGGAAGACAGATGGGTCTGAGTTCAGTCAAAACAGATGTACCTAACTCTCAAGAGACTAGAATTTCTAGAAAGTTTAGAGATCTGGTGAGGTGGGTGGGGTGGAGACACTCTTGTAGGGACTGGGGGTGGGGGACTGTGAGGTATGGGATTAGGAACAGTAGGGTGGTGAACCAAGAGGGGATTAAAATCTGTAGTGTAAAAATAAAATGATAAAAAATAATTTTAAAAATATCTTTTAATCTTCCAAAAGAGTTTTATCACTTGGATCAAGTATTCAACTCTATTAGTCTATAGAGATCATTCTTATTTAAACTATCAATTCCACCCCCTGCCTTCCATAGGCATGTTGCAATTTTATAATGTCAAATATAAATCCATCTTCAAAAGTCCCTGTTGTTTTCCACAATCACAACACTATTTCAGATTTCAAAATCTGAAATCTAACACTTCAGAGGATCTTTTAATCCTAATCAGCTATGAAATAAAGACTATCAACATAAGCTGAACCCTTGCATAATTTAATCACATTTGTAGAACCTCTGGTTTGTGTTCTCCTTTTAGTAGCAAAAATTCCCTAGATATTTTATATTTTTAATTTTGAAGCTGAGGTGGTTGAGATCTTTCTCTGTGGACAGCCTCACTTCATTCCATTTCGGACCATTTCAGACTTGGCATCACTTTCATCACAAGTCTAGTTTATACTCCAACATGAATGACTCTTTAAAGCACATCTCATTTGTTTGTACTGGGATCTCCTTCAGCAAGGAAATCAGTCCACTTCTTTTCAATTTAGCGTCAGGTAGATTTTTAGCACAAGGGTAAGCAACAGATACATTCTTTGCTAAAATATTACAAGATCGGTCTTTACAATGGTGGCTAATATTCTTTCTCACTGAATCCTCTTGAATCAAGGCCTCAGTTTACAATTCTATCAGCAACTGTTATCTTCCAAGTCCTTACTTGGATATCCTGATTTTCCCTACTAACAACAGCAAACACTTTTCTAACCTAAAGTACAGAGTCTTCTACTTTCTGCAATCAAATAAAGTCACAGTATGGTTAGAACCATCATAAATACTCACTTCACTCCTGGTACCAGCTTCTGTCATAGATACTTTTCTATTGCTGTGATAAGACACTACTCCAAGGCAACTTACATAGAAAGGTTTTTGGTTTTTTGTTTTTGTTTTTCATTTTTGTTTTTGTTTCTATGTTTAGTTAATGAGAGTGGAACAAAGACATAGGTGAGATATCACATCTTGATCTACAACTATGAGGAAGAGAAAGAACACAGGAACTTTCAGGAGTCTTTTGAAATCTCAAATCCTGCTCCCAGTGACACACCATTTCCAGGGAGGCCATGCCTCCCAATCCTTTCCAAACAAAACAGTTGTGCCAATTGAGGACAAAGGATTCTAATATGTGAGCTCCATTCTCATTCATGCAACCACAGGTTTAACCAAATAAGGTGAAAAAAATATAACCAATTATAAAAACTTGTCAAACCCAATGAGGGAGGGGAAGAAGCCTACCTAAAGTTACCAAAAATTCACAATCAGGACATTATCTCTCTTTCTCTAAAGAAGTGTTGAAAGACACCAGATGTTAACTCTGTTAAAAGGTTTCATCAATTTTCTCACTTGCTAGAGTGATCTTTGAAGTATGTCATCTCCATGCTTCCAAACATGTGGGTTCTGAATGCTAATTTCCTTTACTTCAGCAGTGGTTTTGCTTTGTCTTTTGTTTGTTTGCTTACTTGGTTGGTTGGTTGTTGTTGTTGTTGTTGTTGTTATTGTTGTTGCTGTTGCTGTTGCACTTACAACTATCTGTCTTGAGTCTGTCAGGAAGTTCCATACACAGGCCTCACTGACCTTTACCATTACCAACTTCACATTTTTTTCTTTTGTGGTTACTGTTTTAATTTTTCCTGTAAGACATCAAAAAACATGCCTCTTTCCTCAAAATAAAGCACCCATGGCAGATAAAATAATGGATTTCATTAATGTCCAACTTTTAAAGTCGATTACCTTATTAAGCTACCTGTGGGTATATGAGTGAGGAATTACTTATAGGATCATGGACTACTCAAAACAAATGCATCATTAAGGCTCCACCTTACCATGGGTGGGAAAAGGTTAACACAAATCCCTAAGAGCTGCCTGGACAGCTTGTAGGCAGTTCAACCAATGAAGAATCTCCTCTCCTCAACAATTTACTGCTATACTATAAACTTTATATGCTAATCATATCCATAATAAATAAATAAATAAATAAATAAATAAATAAATAAATAATAATAAATAAAACAGGGAATTTTCATAAATTAAAGATGTAAATTTCTGTCTGGATTACCTGTTTTGCTGTGACCTAATGCTGGATACTATGAAATTAAGAAAGGTTGATCTTTCACTACAGCTCACGGATGCAGTTCATAAGTCTAGGAAACCATGTTTACAGAGTATTAAGGTGCTGATCATCTTCCAACTAGTCAGAGAGGAGAGATTCACTAATAATGTTGCTCAACTAACTCATTTTTTTTCCATCTGAAATTCCAGAATGGCTTTTTCAAACAGTACTACAGTGGATTCTGGATCCCTTGGTTGCTGGAATTGGAAACATTTTTTTTTGTTGTTGTTGTTTTGTTTATCTAGAGTCCCAATGCATAGCCATGGATGCCTTGGAACTACAGTATAGGCCAGATGGATCAAAATAATAAAGATCTTCTTGCCTCTGCCCCACAAGTGGTAAAATTAAAGGGGCATACTACAGTTCTCATTGGAAATTACTTTCTTAGTTGTTCATAAGAGGATCCTGATTTTACAGCTTTCTATAGATTCTCCTGGCAACCTAAACTTTATGCAGGCAACTTTAGGTTGGTGGGAGACTTACATGAATAGGGCTTTGCATTTTGAACAAGTTTCCTACTGCCCTAGTATGTAGCTTTAGTTTTCTTCTTACTGAGGCTATTATATCAGTCATTGTAGCTACTTCCTATCTATCCTACCACTGTACAATGTTAGAATCATTATTTTTCTCACTAATAGGTACACTTTTTATATATTTCTATTCCATGCAATAACTCTCTTATTTGACACTTTGACAGTAATAGCAAAGAGATATGTCATAATAAGCTCTAAAGGATGGCTTTACAAAGAACTAAGAAATACTTCTTATGGTCCCTAAGATTGAGAATACAAAATCAACATACCAGGTTCTGGTTGTTAGTGATAGCTTTTGTTCTGTGTACAAACAGAAAAACTTTGGAAGTGAAAGCAGGGATGAAATCCATGTTTTCATATGGAAAAGTAAAAACGGAGTGGCTCTACTGCCAGATGCCTGTGGTAGTTGTATCATAGATACCTTGTGTCCAAAATATCTCCCTGTGCTTCCCCTTTTCAATACTGTTAAATTGGAGTTTAGCTTTCAACAGAGATGACTTATAAGCTTTTTCAATTTCCTTTGTAAGAATGTAACAATTTCTTTTGTAGATAATATAAAAGTATATCTACTGCTAGATATTAAAACATAAAGATTAAAAGAATATGAAGTTTTCAAAAATATATAGAGTCTATCAAATAGAGAAGATATCCATATTATAAATAAATTCCTTTAGTTTCTGCTTCATTTTGCCCCTGTATTTCTTTTAGATAGTAACAATTCTGGGTCAAAAATGTTGAAACTAGGTTGGTGTTCTCATTTCTCCACTGAGGATCCTGTCTAACTACTGGAGGTGGTCTCTTAAGGTCCCATTTCCCAATGTTGGCCATTTCAGCTACGGTCACCCCTATTGAGTACTGGGAGCCTCTAATATTCCAGGTCTCTGAAGGAAAAGCCAATCAGTGACCAGCCCAACTTGGGATCCATCCCAAACTCAGAAACTATTACTAATGCTATGTTGTACTTGCAGATAGAATCCGAGCATGGCTGTCTTCTGAGAGTTTCTACCAGCAGCTGACTAAGACAGATTCAGATACTTACAGCCAACCATTGGACTGACATCAAGGACCTTTTTGGAAAAGTTAGGGTAAGGGTTGGAAGAGCATTCAGGAGCTGGTCCCTGACCTGCAGCACATATGTAGCAGAGGGCTGCATTGTCTGGCTTTAGTGGGAAAAGATATTCCTAATCTTGTAGATACTTGATGCCCTAGGGAAGAGGGATGCCCTAGGGGGAGGGCATGCTCTCTGAGGTGAAAGGGATGGGGAATGAGATGAAGAACACTCAGAGGGGAGACCTGGAGTTGGGTAACATTTAGGGTATAAATAAATAAATAAAATAATTATTTGAAAAGTTAGAGTAGAAAAACATGTATTTATATTATAGTCCCATCTTCCTATGTAAGAAAAAAGAAAGAAAGAAAGAAAGAAAGAAAGAAAGAAAGAAAGAAAGAAGAAATATCAATACAATAAACAAATTCAATATAAAATAGGCACGTTATACTTTTTATGGTATGACAGTATATAAAGTAGCTAGTAATATTTTAGGTGAATGTGAAGTAAATTATAATAACAGAGTAAAGATTGATTTTACTGATGTAGTTAAAAATAAATTATATAAGAAATTACTCATGAAAAGTTGATACATAATAGAATTAGATACATGTCTCCTTTATAAAATTTAATTAATTAATTAATTTACATCCCAAATGCTCTCTGCCTCTCCCAGAGTGTCTTATCTCATCCCCCTCACCTTCTTCTCTGAAAAATAGCATAATAAATAGTATCTCTGAAAAACCAGTATTTCCAATAAAATACAGCAAATTTAATACTATTTCTTATATTAGTATTGATATTAATATTTAAATTGATATTTGAATCCTTATATGAGATGGTTCTCTGTGGCACAGAGATTTCCAGTTTACTCTCCCGTTTGTTGTACGCTAACAATGGTCTTTGAAATTAAACACAATAAGCTCTACAGTGTCTATGATTTTTAGAAAATTCCCAGAGTTCAAACTTGAAATTAAACTATAGTTTGTAAATACAATTTAAAAACTTTATGTATAAATAAGAACGTACACATATGTATGCATGTTATATAAAATGTTCATTATATCAGAGATAGATTTCAAATATATAAACAAGTGTTTAGCAAAGAATTTCAATACAAAGAAATAGTATGGAACATTTCTCAAGTGTATTAACTAAACTTTCAACTCCCTCACTATTTTACCATTGGAACTAAATGATTGAGTGATGCAAAAAGAAGAGCTTTGTAAACCATAATGTGCAATCCAATGGAAAGATCGTATTTTTATTGACATCTTCAAATGTTTCTTCCAATATACTAGGATTACGAAAACCAACGAAATAAAAACTGGATAACCTTTTCTATTTCCTTGGAGTTCACATAATAATTTCAATATTTTAGTAAGATAGCTTTCTAATGAAATGGGACAAATGCCAATGAGATTTATAATAATCTGTTTTCATGAAATCACTCTTTCCAGAGATTTATAATTATCTTTTGTCATGAAATCACTCTTTTCATATTTGTACAATCTTATCATTTTAAGCTACTCTCAAACAAATGCATGTTTTTAAATTTTGAAAATAATCATTAAAGTGAGACGAAGCAGCCTCCACATGTAATTTCTCCTAAGCTCCATGCAAAAATGCTTACAAAGAAAATTCAGAATGTTGGCTACAAAAGAAGCAACATACTGGATATATCAACTTCTTCCTTAGGGAGATTGAATAATTTCAGCCTAAAGTATCAGTTGTGTATCTAAATGAAATATGGAATGAAAGATACAGAAAGGGAAAATGAATTTTGAAATGAGATGCATGTTATATAAACATTTACAAATATTCCATTTGTAACCACAGAAACTTTTCTGCCCCTGCTCCCACAACACCTATTCCCCATAAGCAGTAAGAATATGTCAATAGCTTTTTCTTTAAGAGGTTGATAATGGAAAGCATTCAAAGGACATTTGTCACTGAAATCCTAAAACCTTTGAATCTATAATAATTCCATTATTTTCTAGCCATTAAGTTACAGTTACTGAAGCTAAAAATCTTTTGTTTGAAATTTATTTGGCTTGTTTTGTTCTTGTTTTATCATTCTTCTCAGATGGAGGGGATGTCAGTATGTCACCAAGACTGGTCTGCCAATTTCTGTATTCTTAGACTGGCATGAATTCATGGTAATCTCCCTGTCCCAGACTCCTGAGTACCGTGATTACAGCCACGCACCAACACTTAGATTGGCCACTCTCTTCTTAAATAGCGTCTACACTGTAGGCCTTAAACCATAAATCCTTTACTCGTGAGCACCATACTCTTGTATCAGTGATTCTCAGCATCTCTGTCAAGCTATTTTTCACAAAGCCTACTGGAGAGGATTCTGGGAAGTTCTCAGCACCTCAGCCACATGCTATGTTTATAAATTTCAGTTTGCACATTTCTGAAGTATATATGTCTCATCTTGTACGTTACTATGGGAAAGACAATTAAAGCTATGAAGTCTAGTTTGTAGGTAAGACTAGGACTATTAAGAAAGTTTCAGAAATTTGTTATCCTCCCGTAAAATAGAAAATAAGTATTTTACAGAAATCAAAACATGTAAATTTACTTAAAATTTAAATATATTAATTAAATTTATAAACAGGGACTGAAATTTTGAAGAAATCTACTTAAATGAGAATACATGAATTTAGGAAGGGTAAGGGCAGGGAATCCTGATATATAGGTCTTATATCAAGCATGCCTATAATCCCAATGCTGGGTGCAGAGTCAGACGCTTGTAAATTCAAGGGCACCATGGTTTACCTAGGGAGCACCACATGAGACAGAGCTACAGCATGATGATCTGTGTAAGAATAGCAAACAAGTAAAGGTAGCAATTGTTCATATATTCCTTGTACCAGGTAATTAATTAATTAAAAAAAAAAACAAAAAAAACATGAGCTAAGAACAGCAGTGCATGCATGCCGGAAAGGATAGGTTGGTGTTGTAGACTGGTAAAATCACACTGGAAATCAATCTGGAGATTCATCTGAGGAAATTGAAAATAGATCTACCTGAACCCCCAGCTATATCACTCTTTGGCATATACTCAAGGGATGCCCCACCATGCCATAGCGGCACATGTTCCACGATGTACACAGCAGCCTTATTAGTGATGGCCAAGAGATGGAAACAACCGAGTTGTCACACAGTGGAAAAAATGGATACAGAATATGTGATTAATTTACACAATGGAATACTTCTCAGCTATTATGAATGAAGACATTATGATATTTGCAGGCAAATGGGTGGAAGAACAAAAATATCACCCTGAGTGTGGTAACTCAGACCCAAACAGACATGCATGATATGTATTCACTAACGTGGATATTAGCCAAAAATGTACAGAATACCCAGGACAGAACCCAAGAAGGTTTACAAGCCTAAGAAATCAAGTAATTTCTCCACGTGGGATGGAGAAGAAAACAGTTCTGGGTGGTAGAGGGAGGGAGGGATAGAGATGGGAGAGAGGACAGGGAGGGGAACATGATCAGTTATTGGGGCAGAACAAGAGGGAAACCAGAAGGGCCAGCAGAAAGAATAGAAACAGGCAACGTCAGAAGGTAGGAGGTAGGGGTCGCTCTAGAATGTGCTGGAGACCTGCGAGGTGAAAGATTCTCAGGGCTCAAAGGGAGGAACCTTGGATCAAGTGCTCTACAGTGGAGAGGGGGAATTTGGAGAGTCCATCTCCAGTGGAGAGACAGGACATCAGATGGAGGGATGGGGTTGCCATCTCACAGTCAACAACTCTGATTCATAATTGTCCCTGTCTGAATGAATCACAGGAACAAAAATGGAGAAGAGCTTGAGTGAAAGGATGACCAGTGACAGGCCCAATTTGGGATCCAGCTCAAGGGGAGGTCTGGGGCCCTGACACTCTTACTGACGCTGAGGTGTACTTGCAGATAGAAGCCTAACATGGTTGATCTCTGAGAGGGAAACAAGCATCTGAAAGAGTCAGATGCAGATACTAACACCCAACCAATGGACAGAAGCCGCGATCCCTCTGGCTTAATTGGGGAAAAGCTGGAAGAAGTTGAAGAGGAGGGCAGACCCATGGGAAGACCAGCAGTCTCAACTTGGAGGCAGAAGCACGTAGATTACTTTGAGTTTAAGGCTATCCTGTTACTTAGCAAGTTCCAAAGCTACAAAATACTACCCTAAATCAAAAATAAAATAAACTTATTTCTACTTAGTAGTTAATAGAGAAAGGCAGATTAGGCAACTCTTTACGACATTAAATGATGAGGCCTACAATAGTAGAAATGAGTCCAATGTCATCCTTATGGCTTTATTTTAAAAATATAAAGCCAGTAATAGGAAAAAAATATTAAAATTTAATAAAATAAAGAATGTTTGAAAGAAAAATTAAATGGAAGTCTATTATTTCACTAATAATATATTTTTTACATTTTACATATAATTATGTTAAAAAAGGAAAGCCAATTTAATTTTGATAATATTTGAGGTATTCACACTTTATTACTAATTATTTATTAATATATCAATAGGTAAGATGGCGCACTTATTACAGACACCATTGAAAGGAAAAAAATACCAAAACATTGTGTCAAAATAAAGGAAACTTAAGAGTTTCTCCCAATAAAAAGACAGAAAAAGTCAGAGCCATAAAAAGTGGATAAAAGTTTTATTATCCTCAAAAGGGAGAGATTCAACATTTTGGGAGCAAGAGGCAAAGTAAGACCCACAGTATTATCACGCATCTTCTATGGTGCCCTTGCCTATTTCTCCTATGCTGTAGCTCCTATTTCTGCAGTCATATATTTGCCACAATCTGCCACATACTGTGAACTAGGATCACTCTCAATCTGACTGAATTCTTTTATATTGAGAAAATATCAAAGAAAGTCTATAACAAGCTTGTGTCACAACAGCATGCTAAAAAAAAAAAGGTTTGCTTCTGTTCATCAGACCTGACAGCTTCAAGGATAAGTAAAAAATGTGATCATTTTTAAAAAGATGTAATTGTACCTTAATACATATATATGTATAGATATATGTATATACACACATACATATATTTATTACTATACTATTATTTAACAAAAGTTTTGTAAAATCAACTACTGAGAAATTACAAGAGAATATAAATAATTTAGAAATGTTTGAATTGTGGAATTGTGTTAAAGTATTTCAAAATTCTTTGGGAAAATTAGCTTTTGGTTCATAAACATGTGTTGAATTATTTATTGCATGTAGAACAGGAATGAAATTTGAATATAGAACTTCAAGATACCAGAGCCATGCAATCTTAAAAGCTCATAACCTCATTTGCTATTAAAAAAAAAAAGAACTGAGCAGGATCCAGTCTAGTATGTACTTGAATTATAAACTTCAAACCACTGGGTTTCAAACCAGAATGTAAAAGCTCAATATGAAAAGAAACAACAGTAGATACCTGGATAAACCATAAAAACAATGTGCACAAAACAAGATAAAAGACTGAATATAAAGAACATAAAATGATATTGCAAAGGACAGAAGATGAAATGGATAAGTTAAAAGGATACAAGATTATAATAAAAAGCTCCAGCTAGGAAACAATAAAAATGACACATTACACATTAAGAATAAAACCACATACTTACACTTGATCTTGGTCAAAGAAGCCAAAAATATACAATTGAAAAAGAGAAAGCATCTTCAATAAATGGTGCTGGTCAAACTGGTTATCTGTATATAGAAAAATGACCCATATTTGTCACGATGCACAAAATTCAAGTCCAAATGTATCAAGTACCTCAACATAAAACTAGATATATTCAATATAATAGATGAGAAAGTGAGAAATAACCTTGAAGTCATTGGCACAGGGGAAATTTTCCTAAATAGTACTATAATGGTTCATGCTCTAAGATCAAGAATTGATAAAAGGAACCTCACAAAACTGGAAAGCTTCTGTAAGGCCAAGGACAAAACCAATAAGACAAACCAGCATTCTACAGACTGGGAAAAAATCTGCACTAACCTCACATCCAAAAGAAGGCTAATATCCAAAATAGTAAAGAGAACTCAAGAAGCTAACCACCAAAAACCAAACAACACAATCAAAAAATGGAATATAGAACCAAACAGAGAATTCACAACAGACATATATCTATTGGCTGAGAAGCACCTAAAGAAATGTACAAAGTCCTGAGATTCCACCTTACACCAGTGAGAACGGCTAAGATCCAACCTCAGGTGACCACACAAGTTGACTAGGATGTGGAGAAAGAGGAACACTCCTCCATTCCTGTTGGAATTGCAAACTGGTACAACCACCCTGGAAATCAATTAGGAGGTTCCTCAAAAAATTGGAAATAGACCTACCTAAAGACCCAGAAATACCACTTTTGAAAATACACCCAGAGGATGCCTCACCAGGACAGGAGCACATGTTCCACTATGTTCTTAGAAGCCATATTTGTAATAGTCAGAAGCTGGAAACAACACAGATGCCAAACTACAGAAGAATGGATACAGAAAATGTGGTTCATTTACACAATGGAATACTACTCAGCTATTAAGAATGAGGACATTCTGAGTTTTGCAGATGGATGGAACTAGAAATTATCATCCTAAGTGAGATAACTCAGACCCAAGAGGACATTCACAATATGTTCTCAGTATAAGTGGATATTAACAAAAAAAATTTTTTTTCAGAATACCCAAGATACAGTTCACAGAACTCAATAAGGTCAACAAGCTGAGGAACACCTCAGTCCCACTTGGGAGGGAGAAGAAAGCAATCACAAGTGGGGAGGGAGGGAGGGACTTTAGATAAAAATGGGATGAGAGTAGGGGAACATGATTTGATATTGGGTGGGGTAAAAAGACTGAAGCCCTGAGGGCCAGCAAAAAGAATGGAAACAGGCAACCTCAGGAGGTAGGAGGTTGGGAGAACCTTCCAGAATGTACCAGAGACCTGGGAGGTGACAGACTCTCAGGACTCAAGGAGATGGACCTTAGATGAAATGCCCTACGTAGTGGGGAGAGGGAACTTGTAGAGCCCACTTGAAGCAGAAAGATGTTGTTGTAAAATTATAAAAAATAAAAGTCTTTTTACTGCTCTAGGTCCGGCACCACATTGCCCCAAGTTATCTCATAGATATCTTAATCTAAGTCAGCAAAGCGTCTCACCCACTCCATTCCACCCCACGTCACACTACCAAAGGCTTCTCTCTGAGCCTGGCAACAATCTCTCCACTCATCTAGTTCCCGAGGCAGGTTTCCAGGCGAGAAACACACATCCCAACTCCACAGCGGCCTACACTAGCCTCCGCACACTCTCTTAACACTTAAATCTGCACATGAAAGAACACACAACACAGTAACTTCTGATCCAATTAATAAGATATAATTGCCCACCTAAATATACACAGCCCTGTACACATCTATCCCTTAAAAATATTCATAACAACCTGTAAAGGTATAGCATGGAATCTTAACGTTAGCTTCCATGTTCTCCCACGGTTACTCTCTGCTCTCTCTTCTTCTCTTCTGTTCCCGGCTCCCCCCTTACCCCAAACTTTTCTCCTGCCCATCCTTCCTTCTTTTCCAATGAAAGGCCTCATTCAATCTTGTACCTACCTCACCTGTGACATCATCCCACAGAAAGACAGGGCATCAAGTGAGGGATGGGGTTGCTATCCCACAATCAAAAACTCTGACTCAGAATTGTTCAAGTCTGAAAGAACTGCAGATATGGAAATGGAGAGGAGCCTGAGGAAAAAAGGTACAGCAACAGGCCCAAAGTGGGATCCCATTCAAAGGGACTTGATACTGTTACTAAGGCTATGGAGTGCTAACAAAAAGGGATCTATCATGAATGCCTCCTGAAAGACTCATCAAGCAGCTGAAAGAGTCAGATGCAGATATTTGCACCAAACCAATGAACAGAAGCTGCTGATCCCCGTGGTCGAATTAAAGAAAGGCTGAAAGAACCTGAGGAGGAGGGTGACCCTGTAAAAGGACTAGCAGTCTCAATTAACCTAGACCCCTGAGATCTCTCAGACACTGGATCACCAACCAGACAAAATACACCAACTGTATGAGGTCCCTAACACATATACAGCAGCGGACTGCCGGGTCTGCTTTCAGTCAGAGATGTATTTAACCCTAAAGGGACTGGAGGCCCCAGAGAATTTAGAAGTCTGGTGGTGTGGATCAGGTGGTGACATTTACGTGGAGACAGGGGTGGGTGTGTGCAGGGAGGCAGTAAATGATGGAGTACAGTCAGAGGAAGGACTGGGAGGGGAATAAAATCTGGAGGGTAAAAAAAAAAGAAGGAAGGAAAAAAGAATAAAGAAAGAAAAGTTGATGGTAAAATTTGAAAGATGTTTTGTTCAGGAAATTTTTTCCAATGCTCATGTGTTATGCTCTAAGATCAAGAATCGACAAATGGGATCTCATAAAACTGCAAAGCTTCTGTAAGGCAAAGGACACTGTGGTTAGGCAACCAACAGATTGGGAAAAGATCTTTACCAATCCTACAACTGATAGAGGCCTTATATCCAAAATATACAAAGAACTCAAGAAGTTAGAACGCAGGGAGACAAATAACCCTATTAAAAATGGGGTTCAGAGCTAAACAAAGAATTCACAGCTGAGGAATGCCAAATGGCTGAGAAACACCTAAAGAAATGTTCAACATCTTTAGTCATAAGGGAAATGCAAATCAAAACAACCCTGAGATTTCACCTCATACCAGTGAGAATGTCTAAGATCAAAAACTCAAGTGACAGCAAATGCTAGCGAGGATGCGTGGAAAAGAACACTCCTCCATTGTTGGTGGGATTGCAGACTGGTACAACCATTCTGGAAATCAGTCTGGAGGTTCCTCAGAAAATTGGACATTGAACTGCCTGAGGATCCAGCTATGCCTCTCTTGGGCATATACCCAAAAGATGCCCCAACATATAAAAAAGACACGTGCTCCACTATGTTCATAGCAGCCTTATTTATAATAGCCAGAAGCTGGAAAGAACAGAGATGCCCTTCAATAGAGGAGTGGATACAGAAAATGTGGTACATCTACACAATGGAATATTACTCAGCTATCAAAAACAATGACTTTATGAAATTCATAGGCAAATAGTTGGAACTGGAAAATATCATCCTGAGTGAGGTAACCCAATCACAGAAAGACATACATGGTATGCACTCATTGATAAGTGGCTATTAGCGCAAATGCTTGAATTACCCTAGATGCCTAGAACAAATGAAACTCAAGACAGATGATCAAAATGGGAATGCTTCACTCCTTCTTTAAAAGGGGAACAAGAATACCCTTGGCAGGGAATAGAGAGGCAAAGATTAAAACAGACACAGAAGGAACACCCATTCAGAGCCTGCCCCACATGTGGCCCATGCATATACAGCCATCCAATTAGACAAGATGGATGAAGCAAAGAAGTTCAGGCTGACAGGAGCCTGATGTAGATCTCTCCTGAGAGACACAGCCAGAATACAGCAAACACAGAGGCGTATGCCAGCAGCAAACCACTGAATTGAGAACAGGACCCCCGTTGAAGGAATCAGAGAAAGAACTGGAAAAGCTTGAAGGGGCTTGAGACCCATATGTACAACAATGCCAAGCAACCAGAGCTTCCAGGGACTAAGCCACTACCTAAAAGACTATACATGGACTGACCCTGGACTCTGACCTCATAGGTAGCAATGAATATCCTAGTAAGAGCACCAGTGGAAGGGAAGCCCTGGGTCCTGCTAAGACTGAACCCCAGTGAACTAGATTGTTGGGGGAGGATGGCAAGGTGGGGAGGATGGGAAGGGGAACACGCATAAAGGAGGGGAGGGGGGAGGGGGATGTTTGCCCGGAAACCGGGAAAGGGAATAACACTCGAAATGTATATAAGAAATACTCAAGTTAATAAAAAAAAATTTTGAAAGATGTAGTAGAACATGCAAGCAGCAGGCAGAAGAATGCTGATGTAGTTTATTCATTTCATATTCTTTAAATAAAAGTCTATTTTAAATGATGGGGTACTACACAGTTAATTATTAAAGAATAAGCCATCAATAATGTATTGCTACCATACTGGAATATTAATAATTCAAGGACTAATGAAGTTCTTTGTAGCAATATAGTTAATCTCTGGAATGATGAAAGATACAAAAGTTCATAACACTAAAATTGAGAAATACATTAGAACACATAGAAAGACTTTAAACTGAGTATTTCAAAATATTTTGAATGTGTATCAGTAAAGCTTTACACTCCACCAGTCTGTGATGTAGGTTTGACACTGCTGATGCATAAAGGCCTGGATTGCTGGATGAGTCTTTCATACATGACAGGGGGATGCAGCCTATCAGCAAGGAAGGAAGTCTGTGTTCCAAAACCATTCTGGAAAAACTTGGATGTGCTTACGGAAAATTACTGTGTAGAACACATTTCTAATAGCATAAGAAAACAAATCAGTTGCAGATGGCTTGCATGGAAAACGAGGAGAGCCAAGCTTTACAGCTTTTCTAAAATATGAGACAATATATCTTCAAAAGATAGGTAAGTAATTTTTGGACTACACAAAGTCAAATTGATTCCTTTAAATAAACAGTGGAAATTGTAGGTGGTATTTGCTGCATTCAAATTTAAACTTTCTTTAATCTATTGCTAAGTTTGTGTGGATATACCTAAGAATTAAAGAATGAAACAAGATAGTATGATACATGTTAATGACTAAAGGCACAGATAATTTCTAATCATCACACACATACACACATACCATACACACACAGTACCACCACCACCACCACCACCACCACCACAGCAACAATATACACGTATACACAACATATGCACACACACACACTAATCAAATTATTGATAAAATAAAGGAAAAAATATTTTAGAACAAAGAATTCTTAAAAAAACTGGAGGCAGACAAATGATAAATATAAGAAGAAATGCTTTTACTACATAAATGATAGGAATGCAAATAAAAATTTTAGAATGTTTCACACTAAATCCGATTGCTAAGCTTTAAATATCTGATTATATTGTCAATGTGTTGAGAAACAGAAATTGGCAGACACAACCAATGAGATTATAAATTAGAAATGTTGGCAAAACGTTAAATATAACTTTTTGAAAGTATCATTAAATAACTTATGATGCAATGCTGTGAATCATAGGATATAAATTAAAATTCACTTTGCTCACTTGCAAAAATGTATCAGGTTAATGATATAAAGGAAGCTTTATTTATAACTACCTAGCTAGAAACACTCCATTACAGTAAACATCATAAGAATCAGCTATCACTAATCTCAAAAGTATGTGGAAAATATAGAAATGTATGAACTTGTATTTCATTTAGGGGGCAGGGAGTAGATTAGTCACTTTACTTTTTTGTCAAGAACTAGTTAGTAGTCAGTCAGTTTAAGCACAGAAATAAGAATAAAAAAAACATTACAATATCGCAAAATCTGTTGTGAGTTAACATTTTTCAATCAGTACTTAAGGGAATAAATGATGTAAATCAAACTATATTGAAAAACTGATATTATGTTTAGATATACCTTAGTGGACACCCTGCTATCTTACTTCTTAATATATAAAAAATTCTAGTGATTGTAGGAGAGAAAATACCAAAATAACCCTTAGAGATCTACATAATTCTGAAGTATGCGCAATGTGTTTTTTCTTTATTGAGCTACTAATTATATTTTATATTTTGTTTACTTAAGTTCACATATAATTTTATAGGTTCTAGTTAAACTACACAAGGGGTTTTGGTATTTTCTACTCTTCTATGTTAAAAAATTAAAAGAAAGACATGGTAGTGCTGCAAATATACCTCAGATATTAAGAACACCTGCTGATCCTGCAAAATCCCACACACAATAGAAGCACTTATAACAGGTAGTTCACAATGTTTTGTGACATCAGTTCCAGGAAATCTAACGCTCTTAAGGCTTTTGTGGACACCAGACATACATGAGATCCACATACATATGTATAGGCAAAGCACTCACACATGCAAATTTTAAAAATAATTAATTGTAAATGAAAAACAGTTCAAAGTCAGCAGAGAATAAACAACACAACCATAGCCAAAATTTCCAAGTGTAAATCAAGCATTGCATTGCTGTTTCACATTACATCACCATTATGTGTGAAATTAAGTGTTTAAAATTTTGTTAAAATATCTTCCAGTATATAGCCATTTTATATATATGTGTGTGTATCTATATATGTAGATATCATATATATATAATTATAGGTGTAATTGCCACACTTGTGTGTATATTTAGAAATTTCTAGTCTAAAGACTATAAAGGTGAAACATTTTAATCAATGTGAGAAAAGACCTATGTTATTTGACAAAGTAAGGAATTGAGAATAAAAACAGAAACCCCAAACTTGAACACCAAATTACACTAAAAACTAAGCTTAATTTGTTCCTTTTTAAAATTATAGAGCAGGCCTTTGCTCCATAAATAGAGGAGAATCTAAATTTCATTTCAAAGTACTTAATCTAAACTTTACTTTATCTGGTATAACATGTAACAAAACCTAACATAAGGTGTAAGTCTTTGCTACACATTGGCTATCAAAGACTCAACACTAACAGTATGGCCACTTTATTGTTCCCATGGGGTGCTTTGTCTTAGAAACAAAGACTTGTATAGAAAATTAGTAGTCATGAGGTTTAGAAAACACAGTTTGCCAGAGGTAGCAAAGCTATGTTTTCCAAAGAGATTGTAAAAACATCTCCTTTTATCCTCATTTTTTGACCAAGAATGTAGATAGTTATAGGGAGGATCACTGTTTTATAAGCACTAACAATAATAAAAATGCCAATACATCCCACAGTCTCCCTGTCTCTCAGGTGATCTGCCATAACCAGGATCACAAGTGAGACCCCCAACTAAATAACCACTCCAGCTGAGACACCCACAGAGCCTAGCAGAAAAGGAAACCCTCATCCATGTATGACAACCATCTCTCTACTGGTTTGTACCTTTCCTTGGGCAGATCAGTGTTCCCACTCCTCTCTCATAACCCATGGTATCCCTGTATCCTAAGTGGCCTACCATAACCAAGAACATAGCCTGCCTGTCTCCCAAAATGTCTGTCATATCCAGGTCATGGGAGGACTACCTAAACCAGGGACACAAAATGGATGCTATAACCAGGGACACAGGAGGCCCCTAACCAGAGACAACACTGACTCCCAGGAGGCCTGCACTAACCCGTGTTACAGAGATCTACTTGCCTTTAAGGAGGCAGGTTCTAGAGATTCCTAGGACAGTTAGCAATAGATATAACCAGATGGCAAGAGGCAAGCAGAAGAACATAAGCAACAGAACCCGATTTGTTTTGGCACCATTAGAACCCAGTTCTCCAATACAACAAACCCTTAATACTCTAACACTCCTGGAAAGCATGATGCTAATCTAAAAATCTCATATCATGAAGTTAACAGAGACTTTTAAAGAAGATATAAATAACTCACCAAAAGAAATACAGAAAAAACACAGGCAAACAAGCTGAAACCCTTAAAGAGGAAATTAATTCCTTAAAGAAATAAAGGAAAACACAATCAAACTGGTGAAGGAATTGAACAAAGCAGTCTAGACTGAAAAGTAGAAGTAGAAACAATAAAGAAAACAAAAATAGAGGCAACCCTGAAAATGGAAAACTTAAGGAAAAGATCAGGAGCTACAAACTCAAGCACCAACAGAATACAGGAGATAGAAGAGAAAATCCCCAGCATAGAAGATACTACAGGAGATATTAATACAAAAGTCAAAGAAAATATAAAGTGGAAAAAGCTCCTAACCGAAAATATACAGGAAATTCATGACACAATGAAAATGCCAAACCTAATGAAACAGGATTAGAAGAGAGAAAAGTTTCATGGTTCAAAAAGCCAGAAGATGTCTACAACAAATTAATAGGCAAGAACATCCCTAACCTAAAGAAAGAGATGACTATAAACATAAAGGAAGTCTACAAATGAACAAATAGATTCGACCAGAAAAAAAAAAAACCCTCCCATCACATAATAATCATAAAACTAAATGCACAGAACAAAGAAAGAATATTAAAAACAGTAAGAGAAAAAGGCCAGATAACATATAAAGGCAGACCTATCAGAATTAGACCCGAGTTCTCAACAGAGACTCTAAAAGCCAGGAGATCCTGGACAGAGGTCACGCAGACCCCAAGAGATCACAAATGCCATTCCACGATACTATAGCCAGCAAAACTCTCAATCACTATTGTGATGGTTTGTACATATCTGGCCCAGGGAGTGGCACTATTTGGAGGAGGTATGGCCTTGTTGAAATAGGTGTGCCACTGTGGGCATGGACTTTAAGACCCTATTTCTAGCTGTCTGGAAGTCAGTCTTCCACTGTCAGGCTTCAGATGAAGACATAGAACTCTCAGCTCTGCCTGCATCATGCCTGCCTAGATGCTGCCCTGCTCCCACCTTAATAATGATGGACTGAACCTTTGAAGCTGTAAACCAGCCCCAATTAAATGTTGTCCTTTATAAGACTTGTCTTGGTCATGATGTTTTTTCACAGCAGGAAAACCCTAACTAAGACAGAAGTTGGTACCAGGGGCTGGGGTATTGCTGTGATAGGCCTAACCATGGTTTTGATTGGAAGAATGTGGAATTGGGGACTTTGGATTTGGACAGCAGTAGAATGCTTTAAATGGGGCTTAATGTGCTGTTCTACTGAGAGATGACGTCTTAAGGCAGATAAGAAAATTAAAAATTCCAGGACATCTGATACTGACTCATTCACCGGCCCTTCGGACGTGAGTAAACGAGTAACGAGCCCTACCTCTGTGATGTTTGTCCAAGTCCTTATTGTATACTGCTCTAGTCATTGTGTCCTGCAGGTAGAGTTCCAGGGAGCCAGAGCAAAGCCTACCCAGATGTTTATCAGGTGCAGGAGCTTCATCAACTCTAACAAACATTTACCCCAAAAGGACAAAGAAGAGGCCTGCTTTGGGAACAATGAGGACGACCTGACCTTCCTCCCGGTTTTAGTAATAGCCCTGTCCCAGGAACTAGCTGACCATAAAACACTATCATGAGGACAGTCCTGTGACTTTGAGAGTTTCCCCTTGTGGCATTTTTGGTATTTCCTTTTGACATCCCCTCATCTCCTGGAGCTTGTGACTTCTTCCTTTAAAAAGCCCTTCTCCCAGCCATTTGGGGTCGACACCTCTGTCTCCTGCGTGGGATACGTGTCGGCCCAGATATCTCCATAATAGATCTCAGTAATAAACCTCGCCTTTGCATATTACATCCAAAATGGTCTCTCTGTGTCTGGGGTCCGCGATTTCCTGAGACTTGAGTAAGGGTCTCCCTTCGGGGATCTTTCACTACTAAGATTAAGGAAGACTTCATTGCTGAATATGATTTGAATTGTATAAACCTGACCCAAGGGGTTTCAGTGGAGAATTTCAGTATGTGGCCTGGAGACTGTTTTTTTGTTTTTTGTTTTTTTTTTTCCCAAAGAGTCTGACTGAGGCTAAAGTAAAGAGGCTCAGATTAATTGATTTGAAAGAGGATGTTTCGAAATGGCCTGGTATAAATTCTGTTGTGTGGTTACTAAAGTTTACTCTTATAAAGAGTGTTTTAATGAAAAGGAGCAGGTTGAGAAAGGAAAAATATAAAATATATGGTTTGAGTATTAAAGAGACACCAGGAAGTGAAATGGAACTGAACTCCGTATTTAAAGATATTAAATTGAATTGAGAGAGTAATGACTTAGGGCAAGATCTCACCCACCTAAATTTAGCTCCAGGCAATTTAGTACAAACCTTTAATCTCAGAAGGCAAAGACAAGCAGATCTCAAGTTCAAGGTCAGTCTAGAAGAGAGCAAGTTCTAAGTGGAAAAAAAACTTAAATCTAGGCTTGATGAACCACACCTTTAATCTCAGTGTTTAGGAAACAGGCATGCAGATCTCAGAGTTCAAAGTCAGCCTACAGAACAAGTTCCAGGACAGCCAAACTTAGGCAGTCAAGGACTTGAAAAACAGAAAGCTGGTAATAATGTAATAAAACAAGGGGACTATGTCCCAGCCCCAGCAAGCAGCAGAATTTGACAACTTTGGCCATGTGGCTCTGGCTTTAGAGTCCAGAATAAATAAATAAATAAATAAATAAATAAATAAATAAATAAATAAATAAATAATAAATAAATAAGAAAACTACTGAGAAAATTGATGCTGGTTAGTTGGAGCTAAGAAATTAGTGGTGACAGCCAGAATACAGCAAATACATAGGCGAATGCCATCATTAAACCACTGAACTGAGAACAGGACCCCCGTTGAAGGAATCAGAGAAAGGACTGAAAGAGCTTGAAGGGGCTTGAGACCCCATATGAACAACAATGCCAACCAACCAGATCTTCCAGGGACTAAGCCACTACCCAAAGACTATACATGGACTAAGCCTGGGCTTCAACCGCGGAGGTAGCAATAAATAGCCTAGTAAGGGCACCAGTGGAAGGGAAGCCCTTGGTCCTGCCAAGACTGAACCCCCAGTGATCGGGATTGTTGGGGGGAGGGCGGCAATGGGGGGAGGATGGGGAGGGGAACACCCATATAGATGGGGAGGTAGAGGGGTTAGGGGGATGTTGGCCAGGAATAACAATCAAAATGTAAATAAGAAATATTCAAGTTAATAAAGATGGGGTCAAAAAAAAAAAAAAAAAAAAAGACCTTTAAGATCAGATAGAACTATAGAATTTAGTTTACCAAGCTGTTTTTTGGTCTTGTTCTGCTACAATGTTTTCTCATTATGCTTCCTTTCCTCAGTTTTGAAACGGTAACCCATACTTGTTACCATGAACCTTGGAAGTATGTCATTTTCTTTTTGATTTTTACAGAGAATTACGATCAAAAGTTTGTTTTGAGTCTCAAGCGAAACTCAAGACTCTATTGAGACTGTGAAAGACTGTGAAGACTATGAAGAGTTTTGACATTGAACTAAATGCATTCTGCATTATGATATTGCCACAAGACTATGCTTCCTAGGGAGGGGAATGTTGTGATTTGAGTGTGAATGCCCCCAGTGGCTCATATGTTTAAATACTTGGTCCCCAGTTGGTAGAAGTCTTTGAATAGGATTGACAGATGTGTCTTAGCTGGAAGTGGGAGGAGCTTTGAAGTTTCAAAGACTGTGACCATTTTAGTTATTTCCTACCTTTCTGCCTGTCTTTTTTTTTTTTTTTTTTTAGATGAAAAGGTAAGTTCTCACCTACAGTTCCAGTAGGCAGATACCTGCCTGCCTGTTGTCATGCTCTCCTAGAAAAATGGTCATGGGCTTTAACCTTTGAAATTATACTTGCCAATTACATTCTTTCTTTTATAAGTTGCATGCCATGATATCTTATTATAACAATAGAACAACAAATAAGAAATAATGTCATTATCAATGTCTCTTTCTCCCTAATATTTCTACAAGAATTTGACCTCAATGTTATTTTATCTGTTCTATAAAATTATACTTTGAAATCTATAATTTTTGTCTCATTTTTCTTTCAAATAGAAGGATTATCACTTCTAATTTGAAGGTATATTATCTACTTACACATGATTAATTAAAAGCTCCACTGTCATTATACATTAGCTTGAAAGAGGAAAGATTTTCACAGAGATATTCAGGAACTTAGAGCACAAGATCTGAAGGCCTGCTATTTTCTGAAAAGGAAACAGAAAACAAAGAAGTATGAATCTGGGGGAGAAGGGATTTAGGGTTGGGGGATAGGAAGAGTGGAGGAGGAGAAACTATGGTAGAGATGTATATAATGAGAGAAACATCTATTTTCAATAAAATATTTTAAAAGAGACAGAACAAATTTATAAAAAAATATGATAGAAATAAAAAAATTACCTAGGCCTTAATAAAGCTAATTAAGTTTGTAAGAAGTGAAATGATTTTATTGCTACTTTTCAGCTCTCTCTCTCTTTCTCTCTGTTCCACTATTAACTTGTTTGAGACTTGAAAATGGTGATCCTTTATATTGAAAATGAGGTAAAAAATTTACAACACTTGGCAAGCAAAGCATTTACAGAGAAAAGTTGGATAAAGGTATTTACAACAGTAGATGACCACTTTGAATTTATTAGACCCTTAACTTGGATAGCTTTCCTTATTAATTCTTGTCTCAGCTTTTATGTAAACAATGGCTGATTGTGGCTTCCTTCTTTTCTTAGTTTGATTCACAAATAAATGCCAGCACATAATAAGTACTCAGTATTATTATCATTATTTTAATAGCCCATATGCAGTAACCAATTCTTTGAGAATCTGTGTTTCTCATTGACAGTCTTATACATAGACTTTGTTAAATCCTATGGTGAAAATAGTTGAGTGGAATGAGAATGAATTTTATATGGGGAACTGTATTACAAAGACCAAATAAAATTCCTCTCATCTTAGAACACAAGTTTCTATGCTATTCATTTAAAAGTTTTCTATATGTTGGTCCTCTACATTTTCCTTCTGCTACAACTGTATTTTCCTTTCTTTGGATCATGTGCCCAATTGAGAACCATCATATTTACATCCTTCCTCATGTTGACCATCAAATTCCCTTACTGAGATAAACACAACCAAACAAAACAAAACTTGAAGTTTTTAATCCTTTGTTAAATATTGCAATGTGTGATTTCTTAAATCATATATAATTGTTCTTTAAGCTCCTATATTGTTCATATGTCTCTTCTATCTTTACCCATACCAAACAGATTTTGAAATTGACAGTAGAAATGTTTAATGAAAAACATCTGACTTTTTCTTTAATGTCCCTCTATAGTTTTATTATTCCTTCCATTCCTCAAAGTTTGCCGTCTGTGCTTTCCAAGCAGAAACACTTTACTGTTTCCTCATTGCCAAGGATTCATCTCCTGCTTTCAAATCACTTCAACAGACCCCTTCACATCCTGTGATAGTTTTATGAACCTATTTTCCACACAACTATAGTTAAAGCAAAATCTGGTATTGAACTACTTTTTCCACATCAACATACTATTTTGAATATTTTATGTTCCAATTTGTTGGGAAACATGGTGCTCAGTTTGAGTGTTCTCAAGATAAATGAATCATTGCCTTGTCAAATATTAGGACACAATAGAACATTCATTCCATTTTGCCTACATATTCTTCTAATTTCTGTTTCATTCATGTATGGTATCAAAGCCCTGTGCAAACATTAAGGGCAAGCATCATTACAAACCAAGTATTTGTATAAAGGAAGTTGGAAACAGAGGTAAAATAAAAATTACATTTTATTGACAAAACAGCATCATTTTTAAGTATATAAAGAACATATTTACATAAATAATAAATGTATAAATAAATAAATGCAACCAAGAGATTCCATCTCTCAAGTGGAAAATCTTGACTATCTTGAATTCTTGAAAAAGAATCTTTAGTCGAAGATACCAGCCAGCACGTGTATGCTTTCTTCTTATTCTTTGAGAAGCAAAGTCTTTTGTGGTTAAGAAGTTCTACACCACGCTTATGAAATCCCTTTCCATTTGTGGTTGCCTGTGGAAAATCACTGGAGAGGAAAGAAAAATTACTTTGCTTTTCCTTTAACCATGGCACCTCAAAGAAAAACGAGAGATTAAAAAAATGAGGCAATTTTTTAAAATATACTTGTATTTTGTGGTTCCAAAGCAGACTCTACAGACCTTTCAACTGTAATTACTTATATCCCCCTTCTTAATATAGTAAGGAAAAAATTAGGGTCAGAAATTTAAACATTGAAATGAATAAACTTTGAAAATTACATGATTTGTAATTTCTTTTCCACCTAGGCATTTTGAGGACAAGTGCTTAAAAGTACACCCTGCTAATATACTTATGAGGTAACTTTTATTACCCTAAATAGCGCAGGGAGCTCATTTCACATCCTCCTGCTTGGACCTCTCATTTAGACATGCTTTTTCTGCTTTGTGGTCACCATTCACCCAGCTGTTAACAATGTAGATGGATGCCTGCCCAGGAGGGCATTGTTATCAAAAAATGACACAGATTTCCCCACACCTCAGGCAGTGCAATTGTCTGGCCTTCTCTGCTAATGTCACTCTGCTTTGTTAGGAGAGAGAATTACGGTCAGGGGTCAGATATACTTTTATTACTTATTTGTTTATTTTTATATTATTATATAGTAACATTTCCCCTTTACTTTGCATCCTCCAAACTCTGCTATGTTCCTGCCACTTTCAAATTCACGGCATGTTTATTTTTATAAATTGTAGTTTATAAAATGAGTCTATTCCTAAATATAAAAAGGCAGGCAGAAATCTCACAAATGGTTGTATAAGCATCACTTGAATAAGTGATGTTTATGGGCAGGGTGTAATTCTCACAGGTTTCAACCCTACCTAAACAATGTCCTGAGATGAACTAAGGAAAACTTTGTGACAGAGAAATAGTCTTTGCCTAGAAAAAGAACACACCCTTTGGCTATCCAATGCCTAAAGCATGGCATGCTTTTATAGAATGTGTGTGGTGAACGACGTACATTTACTTTGTAGGGAAATGGAATCCTAAGAAAATGTTCTGTTACACCCATCTGTTTTCATGGACACTCTATGCCTGCATATTCTTTAGACTTGAGGTCAAACTCCAAATAAAATACTTTCCAGAAATGTAATGGCACAGGGAAAACACTGTAGTCAATTTTTAGCAGACTGTTTACTGAGATATTGATAGTTACCTCAGCATCTCTTTGTGTGAGGAACAAGGGCCATTCCTCTTTATAGAAACACTCCTTGGCATACTCTTGCTTCTCATTTTCTCTATGTTCTCTAATTTGCTGAGGACAGAGTCCTAATGCTCAAGGAATCAGGCAAAATCCAAACCTAGAATTAGCATTTATCAAAAACATGCTAGTTTCTAGAAATGAGAGATGTATGTGTGAGTCTTTCTGTAACTGGCCTTTCTGCAACTCTGACATCTGTCCCTGTCATGTGAGCTTTCTTTGCCAAAGATGAAAATACTCAGCATAATTTTAACCTCTTTTTGTCTGTGTGTTTTTATCTCTCTGCCCCTATCTCCCTCCCTTCTTCAATATTTTCCCGAACAATCTCTCAAATATTTTATATTGTTTTGGTTAAAAGATGCTACTAAAAATACCATGTCAAAAACTGACAAGGTTATATTATCATATATAGAGATTTTTTATCAGTATTTCTGAATATCAAAGTAGCTATCGGTTTTATATATCTCCGTTTAAAGAGAAACATGTTTTCTCCTGTAAATACTTTTTTGACAATTATTCTGGAAAAAGCTGATACACAGCAAAAACATCTTGAATAAATTTTTGAGAATTGATTTTGACAATTGTTTGTAGCGGGAAATATTAAAAAATGCACCATCCCTCACTATCTGTGGCAAGCAGGCCAGTGGGCCTGGCCTGTTCTCTTCTCTCTCTGACCCACTGCTCTGAAATCTCTTCAACCGACTTGCTAAGTTCCCATGATGGGTTACTGCCACGCCAGACCCATGCATCCAAATTCCATGGGTGCTCTACCTTTCTCTGGAACTCAGTTGAGTCGCTGTGTGAAGGAAAACACCACACAATCTTAGTTTAGAATCCTAATTTGTAAGCCATTCTAAATTAAATCCTCTGGTGGCAAATTTTGGCGGATCCACCATTAAAGCTGGGGGGGTCTCTTGTTGGTTACATTTTTCCTCCAGCTGTCCCCATCCCAAAGCGAAAACCCTTCTCTTTCTTCATCTCCTCTCCTATCTCCCAGGAAATCCTGCCTACTCATCTCCCCGTGATTTGGTTCCTAGACATCTTTATTCATTGGGGAAGGTTCACAGGCAGTCACCTTGTTCCTTGATTCCCTGCACATCCCAGGCAGCCCTTCTTGGGGAAGCTGAATTAGCATCAAAATACAAATAGCACCAGGGCTATCCACAATTGTTTGTCCCTTATTTCGGAATAGCCTAAACAAGGGAACCATGTTGTTTAGCCTGCTTTTTTGGGTGCCTTGTCTGATAATTACCACAATAAAAGCATATGTGTTTACTTAAAATAAATCCACTTTAACTCCAAGTGCCCCGTTTCTGAAAGGAAAGCTATTGTCAAGTTTTGATGTCACTGTAAGTGTGAGAAGTCCTGCTGCTTCCTTGGTGCTAACACACATGCCTAGTTCTTCCACAGTCAAGAAAACATGGAATATCTGTTTCTTGTTATAGGCCATCTGTGGAAAATGATGGAGAATACCTAAAAATAGTAAGAAAAGAAGGACTTTCGGGAACTGAGTTCAATCTTTGTGTCTTTACCTAGTTCTTTTATAAACCATGTGAAAAAAAACAAAAAACAAAAAACAATCAATAGCCTTAGACTGAAGAGTTGAAGTCAATCCCCAAATATTTCTAGTGACATCACTGAGCGGTTCTGATTTGTAATGGAGTCCTTTGTTTAGTTTCTAACATGTTTTTCCAGTGTGATGAACATGTGCCTGGCCACTCACATTTAGACTGTTTCTAAAGACAGTTCATGGTCTGTCAATATTTCCTAAATCCTCTTCTTAACCACAGAGAAGTTGACAGATGCTTTGGTGTTTCCCAATAGAGAAAACTCTGAAGTGCAACTTGTTTACTGACAACAGAACAAGCTCGATTTAATCCCTGTCTCCTATCATCTTTAATCTGAAAAACTATTCTCATTACTGTAGATTCAATTATTTCCTACTTCATCTGTGGAAAGGTAGTAGCTTAATCCAGTAGCCTAATATTTGATCAACTGCCAGAAATATACAAAGATAAACTAAGAATGATGATCAGGAATTCAAATAAATTTCCAATTTGTAAATTAAAGACTTATGAATAAGCCTTAATTCTAAGCCACTATTTTCAAACAAAGCTGAATTATTTGAGTAGGTATTACACTGTGGACTACCTCTAAGAATATAATTTAATCAAAATTGAATACATCCACTTGTGCATAAAACAAACATTTATATATGTGCATATGTCTGTACACCCACACTTCCAGTAAGTTTCTAGATAACTCACCATCAAATGCTGAGCAGGACATCCCAGAGAACACACTTACTATGTGACCTGCTGTCTAAACAATGACTTCTGTCATCTTTGGCATTTGCATTTCCTTTGTCTAATCTCTTTTGTTACATATCACCCTTCGTTTTAGACCAGTATATTATATGTCTAACTTTAGTCTGCAAAAGATTTAGGTAATATGAGAGTGCAGGTCATGAGAAAGTCTAACTACTATGTTACAGTGCAGCCTGATATATCTCATTGCTAGGGGAAACTCCATTTGCACCACAGTTAATGGTCCAATTGGTCCCATTTTATATAGGGAGGATTTAAACTGGTTTTTAACATAGAATGATCATTGATCAACCATGAAAATCTTCTGGATGTTTAACAAAGATGAACCTAACATTTCTTCTATGTGACAGAATGACAGAAGCTCTGAATCTGATTGCCACTGAGAAGCTATTCTATTGGTTACTGTCTTATGAATCCAGAACATCAAATTATTAGGTAATACCCAAAGGACTATCTGAAACGTTGTTCTTCATCTGACCTCCTTTTGCGTATGTCTTCCTACACTTTGTGACTGTGATTTTTAAAATAAATTTATAGGACAATTTTCTCTGCTAATCTTCTTAATGTATCCCTTCCTGCCCCAGCCTCCAAAAGTGTATCATTCACTCAAACAGAAAGATTCTCAATATAACACAATGCATGGGTGTCTAGCAAAGAAGAATTAATATTCTTGTTCTTCTCTGACCATAATAGAATGGTACAAAAGAGTGTGATAAATGGAGAAACTATTAAGTAGACTTCTCTGGACTCAGGAGCATTGTGAGATTGTGATAATACTTGTTTTTCAAATTTATAACTTAACCCTGAACTGCTAAGTAAATACACTTGAAAATATCCCTTAGACTTGAACTCAACATTGAAAACCATTTGCAATAAAGAAAAGAAAAACTGATGAAACTTGAAAATAGTGGGAAATTACCAGTATCTATGATTACTTATTTCCATGTCATTTTTCATTTAATAGGGAAAATATTAAATATAGTTGGTGTGTTTTCCAATCACAGTGCCACTATTTGGCATGTTCATTGCGAGAAATGAAGTTGTGAACACTTTCACACTCTATAATTTTGTTTCCCAAAGTCTGTTTTTAGGTTAGGTAGATGAAACCACTTATGGTTTCGCTTCCAAAAGCTCAGAGTAATATTTTCCTTTTGAAAACTGAGAATATAGGTGTGTCTATAATTTGTGATATGTAAAGAAGGATTTGAAAAACTTGGGTAATGAATAGTTTATAATTATTTGAGTTTAAGACTTTTATATTAAAAATGCTTGTTTTTTCCCTGATTTTTTTAACTCTGTACTACTTTCACAGAGACAAACTACAGTTTTATTCTGTTTTTTTTTTAACATGTTGTTGATTATGTGAGATTCAAAGTTAATTATTAAAAATTAGGTAAAATGGAAAATGAAAACTATTTTCAAATATAACAGATTATGTAGACCTGTAGGCTAATAGAATTTTGCTAACAATAAGTGATATTGATAGTGGCGACTACTAGGTCAGAATTGCTTAGTGTAAATTTATTTGCATTTCCACTTTTTCCTAAGGCTTTCATTTAAGAATACAAGACTTTCTTTGGGGTTATTTAGCTCAGTGGTAGAGCACTTGCCTAGGAAGCGCAAAAGGCCCTGGGTTGGTCCCCAGCTCCCAAAAAGAACCAAAAAAAAAAAAAAAAAAAAAGAATACAAGACTTTCTTATATGACCATTTTATTTCATTCAGATAGGTTGAAATGATGTTGTTAGATCATATCTGTTAAGTGTATTCTAATAGTGTTAAATAGCCATCATATGAATTTCATATTGACATTAATTTCCACATTATCTGAAGTATGCAAATGTTCTCTTTCTCTTCTTGTTGTCTTCACATTTATACCGACAACATTTTACAATAATTAAATGATGGGACTTTTTGGCTCTGATCTGAATTTCTTTGATGATTAATATTTCTAAACGATATTTCAAGTATTTATTTTGTCATTTGTCTATGTTCCTTTCAGAAAGACTTATTGGACTCACTGACAGTTTTTTCAATAGGGTTTTATATACTTCTTGATTGACTGCTATTAACTTTGCTAGTTCATGTCTATAAATTGTCAAATACACTGTTCCAAATGTTTTACCATGCAAGTGCTATTAAGTTTGATCTAACCTACATATACCTCTGTAGCTGTAAGAAAACAACTCTCTCACTAGTTTTTAAGAAAACAACTCAAATTAATTTCATGACTTAAATCTAAAATATGAAATAATGAAACTTGGAAAAACAAGGAGGAAATATTTCAGGCCAGTGAAATTGAGAAAATTCTTTTAAACAAGAACTTCCAAGTATATCCAATATAAACAGGTCTTACAAAACAAAATTAAACAAAATTAAATTTATGTCTTATTATCAATTATATCAATTATCTCCGTAGTTGTTCATGGTATAATGTACTTTAAATGGGCCTAAAATATACATAGCCAAGTTTTTCTTCCCGATGAAATATGCTAAACTAGTGGTTGATAGGATAATATTTATTTTTAGTAATATTACATATACTTGTATTTGTACATGTGTGCATATTTTCAATATTTTCTTATTCATCTAAGGGATTATTACCTCTATCAAAAGATTTATCTGATATAAATTTGTCTTGTTTCTGAAGTCAGCATTAAGGACAGATGAGATTGACAGATTAAATTAAATAAAATTTTCTTTTATCTTTTTCATTTACGGGACTATTTACAAACATTTAATGGAGACATTTATACTCTAGCTATAACATGAGAAATGCAGATTATTCTCTTTCTTTAAGTAGAAAATCAACCCATGGTACTTACAAAGACAAAAGTAAGAAATGGAGTTTAAAGAAGGAGTTGAATTTAATTTGAGATACTAAGCACAGGTTAATTCAGAAAACAATTTGGCATTAAACTTTGGCTGAAAGAAAGCAGAGATAAAATATAATCAAAATATCAAAAACTTTTGGCTTCTGTTATGTAATAAAGTTAAATTAAAACAAAAAGGAACTATATATTTGAATCATTTGCGTGTGTGTTATTCCTCACATTTTATTCCTTAAAAGTATCAGTTTACTGATATCAGAAATATGATTAAAATGGCCTAAACATTAAAGAGTCAATTTTCCTCACAACTGGAGCCCAGACTTGGCAGCTGCTGGTGTCACCACAGTGGTTCAGAATGTTGGGGCCAAGACTTTTTATTTCTTTTAGCCCTATTATCATGGTTCCAAGATGGCTGCTATAGTTTCCACCATCCATGCTTTAGGCAACAGAAAATAGAATGGGACAAAAACATTGTAATTGATTCTTTTCAACTAAGTCACATACGCTAAAGCAATTTTCTTGAAATTTCATCCAGAAGTTCATGCCTATTTTACTTTAGTACCTCATCTCAAGCAGACTGAGCTATGAAAATTTAAGCTGGAAATGTTGCCAATAGCTAACATATGAGAACTTTATTGGTGGTGAAAAATGATAAATATATTTCAGAGACAGAAGCATGATTGTTTTCTTCTGTACCCGAGTGAAACATACAGTGAGAATAAGTATGTAATTTAAGAGTTATGTTTGTTATTAAGCTGTGGACTGAGGAAGCTATCATGAGTTTAATTACTGGACGAGAATCCTGAGATTTCAAAGTTGGTATTTTCCACTGGTTCTTTAAAAAAAGATTGTAAAGAATTAAAAAAATGGAAATTCACTTAGGCAATAAAACTAAATGACTACAGGCATCAGTTTCAAGTTTTCATCAAAGAATTTTAATACTCTTTACACTTATTCTGCCACTAGCTTGCTTTTATAGACATTGTCATCAACCCACCAAAAGAAAAAAAATCCTGAAAGATATATGATTTAAAACTGAAACAGAATGACTGAATTGTAAGTCTTAGGGTTTCTAACTTCAAGAGTTTTCAATTTACTTCATAGTACCATTTTCTATGTGGAACTGTACAAATAGTATAAACTGGTGAGTAACAAGTAATAGAAAATACTCATATGTTTTCCTACAGAAAATCCATAATAAAAACTTAACATATATATTAATTGAAATATTACTGATATATTAAGTGCACAAAATTTAAAAGTATGCTAGTCAATGATTTACATATTTATAACCTGACTGAAGTTTATAACTTTGAAGCATAAGTAAGATCTTATATATTTGTTAGAGTAACGTTATTAATTTGGCCTATTGTTTTGCGATGGAAATCACTAAGAATCAAACAAGATAAGTATTACATTTTGAAAATCTTTAGGTAAGTTAATGAGAAACAATTTCATTTAAAGTTCCAAAGCCATACCGTCTATATTTTGTATATGATAAAGCACTGAAACCCATGTTATTAACCAAAATGACTGCATGCGTTTTCTCATATTTTACAGATGACAGATGGTTATAGCATATGATCAATCTTGGCATTTGATCTAAATTCCTGATTCCAATGATTGTATATGTGCTTATAGATATGTATTTGCATGAAATAATAATTTAGTCATATATACCACTAATTCTTCCCTTGTATGGAGGAAAACATGATTAAATATTAAACAAAGAATTAAACATGAGTGTGGATATGTGATTTTATTTTTTAATTTTGTACTTTAAAAAATGTATATGAGAAAGAAGGCTCCCCAATAATCTGAAGTAAATTATTGAAGATACATACAGTGCCACAATGTTACTTTTGGGCAGTCCTTTAGAAAACATCTAGTGACTAGTTCATTTTTTTTTAAAGAGAAAGGTCTTTAAGACTTCATATTTAGAGTTTAAGTTTGTGAACAAAAAAGTAGTTATCAAGAATCTGTGTTCGAATTGGAAGTCCCCAATGTTTTAAAAGAAAGAAAAAATATGAAACATGGAAGTTTATATTGATGGTAAACATTGTATATAAATCAAACTAAAGGTATATAAAATCCCTTAGTAGGTAACAGACATAGATTTCTAGGAAGAAAGGTGTCTAAGTAAGCATTTGCTTTCTGTTCTCTACTTCCAGAATCTATGTAACTCCATGAAAGTATATATGTAGCTGTCATGATAGATGAGAGAGAATCCCATGCAGGTACTGAAAGTGTTTTCTCTGTGGAAAAGTATGAACGTGCTCACACACGATCATTGTTTTGGTTCCACATGCTACCATATACTCAAAGCAAAATCAGCAAAAAACTGAAACACTACTTTCTCAGGAGTAGTGATCTAAAGGTGCCATGCTGAAACCCCACCCACTTTCCTGATCTCTGACCTAGAGTGGGTGCTTGAATTCATAGGAAGAGGAATTTTAATATAACCACCAAACTTATAACCACATGCACTTTGATAATTTTGACAATTAAAACAATTCAAAGCAATTAAAGCAATCTAAACAATTTTCCTCTGTTGAGACAGTGCTTCTTTGCTCTCTCCTGCCCCAACCTACATGTGATCATGGCCTAAATTATTTTTACACCTGTGTATTCTTAGATCCTTCCTATTATGGAGACAAACAACTCTGTAAGTACATATTTTAGTAGTCCCCTTTCTCTTTACATAATTCTCAAGGTCGAGCTATACCTTTAGTTTTTTCTGGTTACTGGAACAAGGACATGCTATTTGGGGAGAGAGGCTAAGTATTTGTGCTGACAGGAAAGGAGAAAAGGTTCTGGACCCCTTCCAGAGTGATATGGATCAGACATAACAGGAGAACACCTCCTGAAGATCTCAAAAAATTCAAGAAAATTAAACAAGTCTTGATCTCCTGACTCCTTGATATGGAAACAGCTCTGTAAAAGGCTTAGATATAAACATGTCTCTACCAAAAACTTCAGCTAAATGAGAAAAAGAGAATCTTGTTGGTTATGGAATTCTTAAGATTCTTCATATGGCAAGAATGAAGATTTGTTACAATTGGTTACTGATAAAATTAACTCATATAAAAGACAGTTTCTTTCCACCTGCTCAAACAAGGAGCCAAGTGTCATCCTTAACTGGTCTGTGCACCCTGCACAATCCATACAAATGTCTTAATGGTAGCAAAATTTTGATTGTTAGAGTCCTATTTTACAGAATGCACCACTTTGACAAGATCCATTGTCAGAGATGGGAAACTGACTTGCTGCCCAGCCCCCAAACTCCCCCACTTCCTGATGCTGTCCAGAGACTCGATTCCAGAACAGCTTCAGGAATTGCTAGTGATTTGAGATGATCTTGCCTCATCCCAACTTTCAGACAGATCCATTCAGAACTTCAGTTAAGTCCTGACCCTTCTAAGCATACAGAAAGTGGATAACAGATGCTAAAGATAGCGTTCTTAAGTCTAACCAATTCTCTAATTTTCCTAGCCTTTCCCCACCCCTTTAAAATATTACTATTCAGCAGAGAGAAGCCATGGAGAGTTGTCAGCCTGATTCCCTGAGTTTGGGTGTCTTGTTATAGTTATTTTACAAATTATAGATAGCTTGTCATTTTAAGGCATAATTTGGGAATGATCATAATTTTGAATGAGGCGAAAAAAGATGAGATGGATTACTAAATTTTTTCTTGACAAAGCATTGTGTAGCCATAATCTTTCATTGATATAAATCTTTGTCATTGATGTAAAATTGAAGTTATAATTTCTTACACTGGTACAGAATTTATATATTGATATAGAATTAAGGTTTTCAATGGTATAATTGTACATTGATATGAAATTTAAAATTAATATTGTTACTCCTATATAGGCATTGTGTCTATGCAACTCATTTAAGAATAAAAGGGTATGACTCAGTCCTTCCAATAGCTGCTATTACAAACTGTTTAAAATGATAGGAAACACAAGTTAAGGTCCAGATATTAAATCCCTGGTAAAGTTTGATTCTAGTTTAATTACAATAAAGTGCTTTCAATTCACTCAAATATAAATGGCTAGCAGTAGTTAAAGTTTAATAGTTCAAATATACTTTACATAGATAGTTTTCCAAAACATCTGAAGTCCACAGAATGTGACATTTAATGTCATTTCATTATTAAGGATCATTTGACAATGAACATGTCTGCTTCTGACAGCTTCCTCATTCTCCTTCAAAGAAGAATTGAGCATCTTTACCTCCAGGTGAGGTTGCTTCTTGTGGAAAGGTAGCCACAGGGTAGAAATTGCCTATTTCATCTGCAGACAAAATACCACCCAAAAGGACAAACACTTGTAATAAAACAGGGTAAACTAATCCTTTATCTTCCTACTTCATTGCTGGGTCTGGGACAGAAAGATGCTCCAACATTGTAAGAAATTAGGGGACTATCCACGTAGTCAGCTGTCCGTACAATTGTTTAAGTCTTAGAAGCTATGCTTGACACTTCCTATATACTCATATAATATTTAATTCATTCTCAAATTTCTGACATGGTTGAAGACTAATTATAATCCCCAAAGCAAACTTAAGTTGTTTAACATTCAAAGATATGATATAGAACTAGAAAAAAGGTTTTCAGCCTAAAATCAAAAAAAAAATTCAGGTATAGAATCATAAAGTCTTTAAGTTAGGAATGAAGGTAAAGTATTTTTTCTAATTGACAAATATAATGGACTGATCTTTATTGTATATCATACTCTCTGATATACATCATTGTTATGGTTGTATGCAATTTATGTCTGAGAGAAAAGGTTTTTTGTTTATTTGTTTGTTTTTAATTTGGACTGTTGCATCGAATTTAAAATCAGGCTACCACTCTTCCCAGGACAGCGGCCCTCGCTCCTGGCTTAACAATGAGATTGGCTGCCTCTGGTCCCACTCCCTTCTTGCCCATTTCTTCTGGCTTAACTCCACCAATTGCCAGCTATTATCTTTCCCGGGAGCTGGAATCATGCTCCCAGCATAGCTTCATCTGGCTTTTTTCTATCTCTATCCAACTTTGCTCCGTGGAAGGAAAGCATTCAGCTTTGTTAATTTTGAACTTGTCTGATGCCACAATTGCTGGGCGCAAAATCTTCTGCCTAAACCTTATTAGCTTATTAGTCTATATCAGTTACCTTGGTTAATCACAGGTGGCAAAAGCTGCCAGTCCTAGTTTCCACAAAATCTTATATGACTGCTCCTGACTTCTCATTCTAAAGCCTGGACAAAAAAGTTCCTTCTCTTTCCCTGCATCTGCATTTCCTCCTGGCACCCAGAAGTCCCACTTTTCCCTTCATCCCAGCAATTAGCCTCCACCTTCTTTATTGACCAAATCAAGAACCAATCGGGGAACCAGACCTTGCTGTCATTACCTCCCGCAACGTTGGACAGAAAAGAGGAGGTGCTAGAGATTGCTTCTCATGGTTTGATTCAGTAGGGAATCTGCTGGTCCAAATGCTAAAGGTCCTCGTCCCCAGTTGTTCTTCGGCTGATCAATAAAGATACCAGTGGCTAATGACTGGGCATGGTATGGGCAAGGATTCAGAGAGGAAGAAGACAAAGTTGCCACGACTCAGGGTAGAAGGATGGCACACAAGTGCAGTAGGAAATAAAGGCAACCAGCCATATCAGACTTGGGGTAAGTAGCCACTGTTCACTTCCCTGATTGGTTCTGGGATGATAAGGGAAGGTTTAGAAGTACCCAGCTTTTGAGGTAGTCAAGGCATTTTATAATGTGTGTGTGTGTGTGTGTGTGTGTGTGTGTGCGCGCGCGCGTGTGCACACACACACACACACACGCATATGAGACAGACAGACTTTGGAGTATTCAGTGGTAAATGGGATATCTTCAGCAAATTTCTTCCCCCAAGGCTCAGGGGGGTTTGGACAGAAGGAAAAGGAAAGATTGTACCTGTCCGAGGGTATGAATGTACCCGAGGAAACCGCGATTTTTGGACACAGCAGAACTAATACATATATGAGTTCACAGAGAATGCACCAGTATACCCAGAACCGACAGAGGTTCAAATTTTGGATATTTGCTTTTTTATGATAAAAAAAACTCTCATCATTCAAATGTTTTATGTATGTGACAATTATAGAGGATTAAAATGGACAAAATAGAATTAAAATGAAAATAATTTGTTCACACTAATCCTTTGAAGATATTATCTAAAATGAAAATGCTAATAATAGCATATGAGTTAAAAGCATGTGTAATATTCACTTATGAAGCTGTAGATCACAAAACTTTACATTCCCACAAAGAAATCAGATTACTTTTCCCAGAAAAGGTATTTACATATTTATGCACGAATACATGAGTTAAATTTTAAAAAATAGAGATAAATTCATGACTACAAATGAAAGGATCAAACACTTCTCTTTCATAGTTGGTGGAGCAAATAAGCAGAACAATGAAATAACCAACCTGAATATCAACACAGCAGAGTTAACATCATAGTTTAAACATGTTGTCCTTGAATATCGAGATACACACTTTTCAAAAATGTTGTCTAAAAGAGATACCATTTCCAGTTCATAATAAATTACAACATTTTAAAATAAATTGCATATTCTTGGGAAACAGCAAATTAACATAGAAAACCTTAGTTCAATGACACTAGAAAAATTTTTCAGATATCTATATGCATTAGAGAATTTTTTTCAGGAAAGAGTAAAAGTATTCTGAATTGGACTAAAAAGTATAGAGCCCATATAAATATATGGGTTATAGTTAAAATTGTTTAGGAGGATATTTGTAATATGATGGAATTTATTTGTGTTCCTAGGTCCCACTCACACTCACCTGCTACTTCAGATTCAGAGAAGCCAATATATTCTGGCCTTTAGGAACATCAATACCTGTGTACATATATATGCAAACATGCATGTATGTAACTAGTGAGAATTAATTTTTTTAAGTATGATAGGTAATAATGACTTCGGGTTACTAACTCTATTTTGCAAGTTACACAGAGAGTGACTCCAGAATAAAACTCAAAAGAGGCGAAATGAAGGGTAACAGAACTTTTAATCTGACACATAAAATGAGGGTTGTTATAAGCAATTCTTTAACCCTTGCAGGAAAGTAAGGAGCCTTTATCACATGTCCATGTGTACCTAAAAACAGTGAAAAGAGTAAATTCATTATGTAAATAGTATAGACTTATAAAACTCACAGTCAGGCAACTTTTGAAGTTACATATGAGTGGGGAAATTAAGTGTATTATTTAAATATCATATGAAGGAAAGGAATTCCAAGTGTATGTAGTTTCTCTGAATAATTTTACCAAACATTTATGAAAGGTAATACTGATTATATGTAATTCCTTGTTAAAAAGTACAGCAGAGAAGTAAATTCCGAAATTCCTGCCATAGCAATAGACTAATAATAAAATAATAAAGTCACTATAAGAAAACTATTGTTGAGGCTTGATCTTTTAATGTTGATTGTCCTGGCCCCCAAGATCCGGTTGCTGCCAGGAACAAGAGAATGTGCACTCACAATATGACTTTGCTCCTTGATTTAAAACCATTGGTTAAATAAAGATGTCTACAGCTAATAGCTAGGAAGAAGAGACATAAGCAGAGTTTGCTGTTCCAGAGAAGAGGGTCTTAGGAGACGATGAGGGAAGAGATGAGGTAGAGAGAGGAAAAGACACCATGGGTAAGAATATTAAAACTGGGGACCCCATGCTCAGTCCAATGGTTGACTGCAAGCATCCCCTCTGTGTTTTTCAGGCTCTGTCAGAGACTCTCAGTAAACAGCTATATCAGGCTCCTCTGAACATGCACTTCTTGGCATCAACAATATTGTCTGGGTTCAGTGACTGTGCAAAGGATGAAACACCAAGTGGAGCAGTCTCCGGTGGCCATTTCTTTAGTCCACGTTCCACTCTTTGTCCTTGTATTGCCTACCTTGAGAATTTTGTTACCCCGTCTAAATAGGACATAGGTATCCATACTTTGGTTTTCCTTCTTCTTGAGCTTCATGTGATCTGGGAATTCAATCGAGTATTCCGAGCATTCAGACTAATATCCAGTTCTCAGTGAGTGTATACCAGGGGACTAAACCACCAACCAAAGAGTACACATGTTGGGACCCATGGCTTCATGTACATATGTAGCAGAGGATTGTCTTGTTCAGCATCAGTGGGAGTATGGGTCCTTAGTCCTGTCTTCATTTGATTTCCCAGTGTAGAGGAATGCCAGGGCTAGGAGGTGGAAGTGGGTGTGTGGGTAGGGGAGTACCCTCTAGAAGTAGGGGGAGAAAGAATGGGATAGGGGATTTCTTCAGGGAAAATCAGGAGTGGAAATATTTGAAATATAAATCAATAAAATGTCCAATAAAAATACTGAAAAAAGAATATTAAAATTATGGTGATGAAGGCTGACTAATTGGAGTTAAGATCATTCCACAGGAAAAAATAATAAGTAATAACTCAGGATTACCAATAGGTAAGTAGATTATAATTGCATAGATAGTAGATATCTGACAAGCTTTATTGGTGATAAAGGCCTATTGTAATTAATAGTAGCTATATGTCTTTTATCTGGGAACTGAATGATCAAAGGCAAGGTAGAAGTCCCTGACTAAAATTAAATATATTTGACAACGAACTGTATTAAGGTGTCACCATGACTGTATGAACAAAATTTCTGAACAAATTTAATCTAGTGATCTGAACCAAGGCCTAAGCATCATGAGCACACAAAATATGTTTGGCTTCAAGAATGGAAAGCTGATATGACAATCAAAAAGCAATGTGAATGATTCACAGTATAAAGATATTGAAGGAAAAAATACCATTATTTGACAAGTGTCAAACAAAGAGCTACTGAAATACAATGATATTCTCAACAAAGCAGAAAGAGATAGAACTTCCTTAATCGAACATGGTAATTCTACAAAGCAGCATGCCAGCAAAATCTGTACATTGTATCATGCTTAATTATGAGAGATTTAATTTTTCCTCATTAAAATAGCAATGATTATCTTACCACAAAGAGTATTATTTTTTATTAATTCCTCAACAGAGTAACCATATAGGTTATTAAACTAAGAAAAATACTAAAAAAGGCAACATTCCCCAAGCTTTAGATGACATGCTAATAAGGGACAGAGAAATTTCCAAATTCTGTACAAAATTCCTGACAGAATTTATACATGGGATTAACAATGGTGAAAGATTAAAAAAATACTACAATACAGAGACATAAGTCATATTCAAATGTGATATAGTATTTTTTATAATACTAATTTAGGTCAGTACAACTGGAGTAATCAGCGTGGTGGAGAGTAAGGGTTATAGATAACACATTAGAAACCTCAAATATATCAAACATTAAAACAATAACTGGTATCCTGCTACAATGTATTACAACTCAGTGAAAAAAATCAAGTGCTATATCTTGGATATTTGGATATTTATAGGCCAAGCAAAAGAAAGGTAATTCCAACTTCATACCGCATCTGAAAAAATGCTTCATAAAATAAATGTTAGATAATATACAATATAACCTCTAGAAATAACTTGCATCATGGTGGTTTAGGCAGATTTTAGCTACAACAGCCAAAGCATGTTGGATGTGAGAGGTAATATTGAAATATTTTTTGAAAAATTCATAGGGGAGCATATTATGTGTTTACTTAGAGCAAATATATAATATTTATAATCATTTATACTCTTGTATGACTTAAATTTATGCCACATGAAGTGATAAACCTTATCTCACAAAGCCACAAACTATTGAAGAAAAAAATCCTAGTGACTCGCTTAAAGAATCTCTCTTTAAAGTGTTGGTCAGAGATACTCTGAAACCACTAAATTAGTCAATTGTCACTGTATTCTGTTGTCTCCCAGTACTTGAAGGTTATACCACATTACATTATTGAACACACCACACACTTCAAACATAGGTCTTGAAGGAATTAAGCTTGAACTGAATTGGGAACTGCTCTGAGGATAAGTTATCATAGTATCTTAAGTTCTAGGCAAGCTGTGAGGCAAGAAATCAATTAATAGATATCTTATACTTCAGAATTATAAACCACCATGACTGGCCTGTACAATATTTCCCATTGATATAATACTGGGACATTTAAGTTGGAGGTAACCAACAGTTGTTGTAGGTTGGCTTTTTTTAGATATTTATTTACATTTCAAATGTTAACCCCTTTCCCCCCACCAAGCACCTTCCCCTTCCCAATTCCCTGCCCTGACATTCCCCTACACTGGCGGGATCCAGCCTTGGCAAGACCAAGGGCTTCTATTATCTATGGTGCACAAAAAGAATATTCTCTGCTAGATATGCAGCTGGAGCCATGGGTCTGTCCATGTGTACTCTTTGGATGGTGGATTAGTTCCTGGGAGTTCTGATTGGTTGGTATTGCTCTTATGTGGTTGCAAACCTTTTCAGGTAATTCAATCCTTTCTCTAATGCCTCCAATGGGCAGCCCATTCTCAGTTCAATGGTTGGCTGCAAGTATTGACCTCTGTATTTGTCATGCTCTAGCAGAGCCTCTCAGTAGACTGCTATATAAGGCTCCTGTCAGCATGCACTTCTTGGCATCAGCAATATTGGCTGGGTTTGGTGGCTGTATGTATATGGGCTGGATCCCCAGGTAAAACAGGCTCTGAATGACCATTCCTTTACTCTGTGCTCCAAATTTTGTCTCTGTACATCCTCCTATGAATATTTTTGTTCCTGCTCCTAAAAAGGACTGAAAGGTCCAAATTTTGATCATCCTTCTTGAATTTCATGTTGTCTGTGGATTTTATCTTGGGTAATCCGAGCTCTTGAGCTAATATACACCTATCAGTGAGTACATACCATGTGTGTTTTTTTGTTACCGGCTTACCTAACTCAGGATGATATTTTCCATCCATTTGCCTTTGAAATTCATAAAGTCATTGTTTTTAATAGCTGAGTCATACTCCATTGTGTAGATGTACCAAGTTTCTGTATCCATTCCACTGTTGAAGAATATCTGCGTTCTTTCCAACTTCTGGCTATTATAAATAAAGCTGCTATGAACATAGTGAAGCATGTGTCCTTTTTATATGTTGGAGCATCTTTTGCATATATGCCCAGGAGTGGTAGAGCTGGATCTTCAGGTTGTGCTATATCCAATTTTCTGAAGAAACCACCAGGCTGATGTCCAGAGTAGTGAACAAGCTTGCTATAAAATCAACAATAGGAGAGTGTTCCCCTTTTCCAGATCCTGGGATCATCTTCTATCACCTGAGTTTTTGATCTTAGTCAATCTGACTGGTGTGAAGTGGAATCTCAGGGTTGTTTTGAACTGCTTTTCCCTTATCACAAAGGATTTTGAGCATTTCTTTAGGTACTTCTCAGACATTCAATGTTCCTCAGATAAGAATTCTTTGTTTGAGTGCAGACATCCCGGGGTCAAAGGACAGACTGCCACCTCTGCTTACATCCCTAGTCCAAGGGGAAACTGCACAGTGCCTCTGGACACAGGGATATAGGAACAGACATCCAATGGTACCCGTGGTTCTGGTCTGCACCCAGGACTAAACTGATCTGGCCAAATAGCTCCCTGCACTCAAATACCCTGGGGGAGAGAGCTGGAACCTCAGAAGTCTGGATACTCCCGAGAAATCAGGGGAGAATACCCTCTGCCCACAGTCCAGACCCAAGAGGGAATCGCATAGTGCCAACTGTGCCCACAGGGTGCAAGGACCTACACAAGCAATCAGGGGCAGGACACTTTGATTCCTGCCTGAGCCTAGAGCTGGAAGACAGTCTCCAGAAGCACTGACACACCTCAAATCAGAGCACCTGTTCTCAGGAAAGACTGAAAGAAAACAGGAAAACAGTTCTACAGGAGGGCTGACACAGAGGCCTACAGCAGGGTCAAGTCACTCCCAGAAACAGCATGACAAGCAAACACCAGAGACAACCCAATGGCTAGAGGCAAGCACAGGAACCTAAGCAACAGAAACCAAGACAACTTGGCATCATCAGAGCCCAGTTCTCCCACCAAAGAAAATACTGGATATCCAAACACACTAGAAAAGCAAGATTTAGATTTAACATCACATTTTTTGATAATGATGGAGGACTTTAAGACAGACATGAAGAACTCCCTTAGAGAAATGCAGGAAAGCACAAGTAAACAAGTAGAAGCCCTTAGAGGAGAAACACAAAAATCACTGAAAGAATTACAGGCAAACACAACCAAACAGGTGAAGGAATTGAAAATGGAAATAGAAACAATAAAGAAAGAACAAAGGGAGACAACCCTAGATATAGAAAACCAAAGGGAGAGACAAGGAGCCGTAGTCACAAGCATCACCAAGAGAATAGAAGAGATAGAAGAGAGAATCTCAGGGGAAGAAGATACCAAAGAAAACATCGACACAAATGTCAAGGATAATGTAAAACACAAAAAGCTCCTAGCCCAAAACATACAGGAAATCCAGGACACAATGAGAAGATCAAACCTAAGGATAATAGGTATAGAAGAGAGTGAAGACTCCCAACTTAAGGAGCCAGTAAATGTACTCAACAAAATTATAGAAGAAAACTTCCCTATCCTAAAGAAAGAGATGCCCATAAACATACAAGAAGCCTACAGAACTCCAAATAGATTGGAGCAGAAGAGAAATTCCTCCTGTCACATAATAGTTAAAACGCAAAATGCACAAAGAATATTAAAAGCAGTAAGGGAAAAAGGTAAGGTGACATATAAAGACAGACCTATAAGAATTACACCAGACTTCTCACCAGAAATTATGAAATACAGAAGATCCAGGACAGATGGCATATAAACCCTAGGAGAACACAAATTCCACCCCAAGTTTCTGTATCCAGCAAAATTCTCAATTAACATAGATGGAAAAAACAAGATATTCCATGACAAAACCAAATTTATGCAATATCTTTCTGCAAATCCAGCACTACAAAGTTAATAAATGGAAAAACTACAACACAAGGAGAGAAACTACACCATACAGAAAGCAAGAATATAATTTCCTTGCAATGAAACCAAAAGAGACAAACAAACATAATTCCACCTCTAAAAATGAAAATAACAGGAAGTGACAATCACTATTCCTTAATATTTCTCAACATCATCAGACTCAATTTCCAACAAAAAGACATAGACTGGATACATCAAGAGGATCCAGTATTTGGTCGCATACAGGTAACACACCTCAGAGAAAAAGACAGACAGTACCTCAGAGTAAATGGCTGGAAAACAACTTTCCAAGCAAATGGCCCAAAGAAACAAGCTGGCGCTGCCATTCTAATATAAAATAAAATTGACTTTCACCCAAAAGTCATTAAAAAAGATAAGGAAGGACACTTCATATTCATTAAAAGAAAAATCCAGCAAGATGAGCTCTCAATCCTAAATATATATGCTCCAAATGCAAGGGCAACTACATTCATAATAGAAACCTTACTAAAGCTCGAAACACACATTGCACCTCACACAAAAATCGTAGGAGATTTCAACACCCAACTCTCATCAATGGACAGATCATGGAAACAGAAATTAAACAGAGATGTAGAGAAACTACCAGAAGTTATGAACCAAGTGGATTTAACAAATATTTATAGAACATTCCATCCTAAAACAAAAGGAAATACTTTCTTCTCAGCACCTCATGGAACCTCCTCAAAATTGACCATATACTCTATCACAAAATACGCCCCAATAGATACAGGAAGATAGAAATAATCCAATGCCTCCTATTAGATCACTGTGCACTAAGACAACAACAAAAATGACAGAAAGCCCACATATACATGGAAGGTGAACAATGCTCTACTCAATGACAACTTGGTCAAGGAAGAAATAAAGAAAGAAATTAAAGACTTATTAAAATTTAATGAAAGTGAAGATACAACATACCCAAACTTATGGGACACAATGAAAGTGGTACTCAGAGGAAAACTCAAAAACTTTTTGAGTGCCTGCAAAAAGAAACAGGAGAGATCATATGTCAGCAGCTTGACAGCATACCTAAATGTTCTAGAACAAAAAGAAATAAATAAACCCAAGAGGAGTACAAGGCATGAAATAATCAAACTCAGAGCTGAAATCAACCAAAGAAAAACAAAACAGACTATACAAAGAATCAACAAAACCAGGAGCTGGTTCTTTGAGAAAATAAGCAAGATAGATAAACCCTTAACCAGACTAACCAGAGGTCACAGAGAGTGTATCCAAATTAACAAAATCAGAAATGAAAAGGGAGACATAACAAAAGAATTTGCAGAAATTAAAAAAATATATAAGATCCTACTACAAAAGCCTATATTCAACAAAACTGGAAAATCTGTAGGAAATGGACAATTTTCTAGACAGATAAAGGTACCAAAGTTAAATCAGGAATAAATAAACCATTTAAACAACCCCATAACTTCTAAAGTAGTAGAAGCAGTTATTAAAAAGTTGTCTAATCAAAAAGAGCCCAGGTCCAGATGAGTTCAGTGCAGAATTCTATCAGATCTTCATAGAAGACCTCATACCAATAATGTCCAAATTTCTCCACAAAATAGAAACAGGCGGAACACTACCAAATTCCTTCTATGAAGCTACAATTACTCTTATACCAAAATCACACAAAGACCTAACAAAGAAAGAAATCTTCAGAACAATTTCCCTTATGATTATTGATACAAAAACACTCAATAAAATTCTTGCAAACTGAATCCAAGAACACATCAAAACAATCATTCACCGTGATCAAATAGGCTTTATCCCAGGGATACAGGGATGGTTTAATATACAAAAATCCATCAATGTAATCCACTATATAAACAAACTCAAAAATAAAAACCACATGGTCATTTCATTACATGATGAGAAAGCATTTGACAAAATTCAACACTTCTTCATGATAAAAGTCCTAGAAAGATGAGGAATTCAAGGCCCATATCTAAACATAGTAAAAGCAATATACAGCAAGCCAGTAGATAACATCAAACTAAATGGAGAGAAATTTGAGGCAATTCCACTAAAATCAGGGACTACACAAGGCTGCGTACTCTCTCCCTACTTACTCAGTATAGTACTCGAACTCCTAGAACAGAGCAATGAGAGAGTGAAAGGAGGTCAGAGGGATACAAATTGGAAGGGAAGAAATCAAAATATCACTATTTGCAGATGCTATGATAGCATACTTAAGTGACACCAAAAGTTCCACCAGAGAACTACTTAATCTGATAAACAACTTCATCAAAGTGTCGGGGTACAAAATTAGTTCTAACAAATCAGTAGCCTTCCTCTACCCAAAGAATAAATAGGCTGAGAAAGAAATTAAGGAAATGACACCCTTCACAATAGTCCCAAATAATATAAAATACCTTGGTGTGACTTTTACCAAGCAGGTGAAAGGTGTGTATGACAAGAACTTCAAGTCTCTGAAGAAAGAAATTGAGGCAGATCTCAGAAGATGGAAAGATCTTCCATGCTCATGTATTGGCAGAATTAATATTGTAAGGATGGCCATTTTGCCAAAAGCAATGTACAGATTCAATGCAATCCCCATCAAAATTCCTATTCAATTCTTTATAGATATAGAAAGAGCAATTTGTAAATTCATTTGTAATAACAAAAAACCCAGGATAGCGAAAACTATACTCAACAATAAAAGAACTTCTGGGGGAATCACCATCCTCAACTTTAAGCAGTATTACAGAGCAATGGTCATAAAACTGTATGGTATTGGTACAGAGACAGGCAGATAGATCAGTGGAACAGAATTAAAGACCCAGAAATGAACCCACAAACCTATAGTCACTTGATCTTTGACAAAGAAGCTAAAACCATCCAGTGGAAGTAACATAGTATTTTCTACACTTGATCTTAGCCAAAAGGCCGAGAAGCGATAGTATTTTCAACAAATGGTGCTGGTTCAACTGGAGGTCAGCATGTAGACCAAGTGGATCAAGGACCTCCACATCAAACCAGATACACTCAAACTAAGAAGAAAAAGTGGGGAAGAATCTCGAACACATGGGCACTGGGGAAAATTTACTGATCAAAACCCCAATGGCTCATGCTCTAAGATCAAGAATTGACAAATGGAACCTCATAAAACTTCAAAGATTTTGTAAAGCAAAAGACAGTGTCATTAGGACAAAATTGCAACCAACAGATTGGGAAAAGATATTTATCTATCATACATCTGATAGAGGACTAATATCCAAAATAAAAAGAACTCAAGAAGTTAGACTCCAGAAAGCCAAATAATCCTATTAAAATGGGGTACAGAGTTAAACAAAACATTTTCAGTTGAGGATTATCGAATGACCAAAAAGCACCTAAAGAAATGTTCAACATTCTTAGTCATCAGGGAAATGCAAATAAAAGCAAACTTGAGATTCCACCTCACACCAGTCATAATAGCTATGTTAAAAAACTCTGGTGACAGCAAATGCTGGTGAGGATGTGGAGAAAGAAGAACACTCCTCCATTGTTTGTGGTATTGCAAACAGGTACAACCACTCTGTAAACCAGTCTGGAGGTTCCTCAGAAAATTGGATATTACACTACCTGTGGACCCAGCTATACCTATCTTGGGCATATACCCAAAAGGTGATCCAACATACAATAAAGTCACATGCTCCACTATGTTCATAGCAGCCTTATTTATAATAGCCAGAAGCTGGAAAGAACCCAGATGCCCTTCAACAGAGGAATGGATTCAAAAAAGGTGGTACATCTACACAATGGAATACTACTCAGCTATCAAAAACAATGACTTTATGAAATTCATAGGCAAATGGTATGAACTAGAAAATATCATCCTGAGTGAGGTTACTCAATCACAGAAAAACACACTTGGTATGCACTCATTGATACGTGGATATTAACCAAAAAGCTCGAATTACCAAAGATGCAATCCATAGACCACAGGAAGCTCAAGAAGAAGAATGATCAAGATGTGGACGCTCCCACTCCTTCTTAAAAGGGGAAAAATATCCATAGGAGGGGATATGGAAGCAAAGATTAGAGCAGCGACTCAAGGAATGGCCATTCAGAGCCTGACCCACATGTGGCCCATATATATACATCCACCAAAACTAGATAAGATTGATGAAGCTAGAAAATGCATGCTGAAATGAACCGGATATAGATCTCTCCTGAGAGACACATCCAGAGCATGTCCAATACAGAGGTCAATGCTAGCAGCAAACCACTGAACTGGGAATAGGACCCCATTGGGGGGAATTAGAGGAAAGATTGAAAGAGTTGAAGGAACTTGCAACCCCATAAAAACAACAATGCCAACCAACCAGAGCTTCCAGGGACTAAACCACTACCGAAAGACTATACATGGACTGACCCAAGGCTCCAACTGCATAGGTAGCAGAGAATAGCCTTGTTGGGGTAACAGAGGAAGGGAAAGCCCTTGTTCCTGCCAAGGTTGGACCCCCAGTGCAGGCAAATATGGGCAGGTGCAATAAGGGGCATGTATAAGGGGAATGCCTGTAGTGGGGAGGTGAAGGGGAGGGACTGGGGGCTTATGGCAGGAAAATGGGAAGGGGAATAACCTTTAAAATCTAAGTAAAGAAATATATCTAATAAAGTTTAAAAAGAAAAAAAAGAATTCTTTGTTTAGCACTGTAGCCCATTTTTTAATAAGATCATTTGATTCTCTACAGTCTAACGTATTGAATTCTTTGTATTTATTGGATATTAGCCCTCTATCAAATAGAGAATTGGAAAAAATCTTTTCCCAATCTGCTGGTTGCCATTTTGTCCTAATGATATGTTCTTTGCCTTACAGAAGCTTTGCAATTTTCGGAGGTCCCATTTGTTGATTCCTGACCTTAGAGCATAATCCATTGGTGTTCTGTTCAGGAAATTTCCCCCAGTGTCCATGTGTTTGAGGCTTTTCCCCACTTTTTCTTCTATTAGTTTGACTATATCTGGTTTTATTCAGAGGTCTTTGATCCACTTGGACTTGAACATTGTAGAAGGTGATAAGAATGGATTGGTTTTGCATTCTTCTACATTTTGACCTTCAGTTGAACCAGCACCATTTGTTGAAAATGCTCTTTTTCCACTGGATGGATTTAGCTCCTTTGTCAAAGATCAATTGACCATAGGTGTTTGGGTTCATTTCTGGGTCCTCAATTCTATTCTACTGATCCACCTGCCTGACTCTAATAATACCTTACAGTTTTTATCACTACTGCTTTGTAATTATGTTTGAGGTCATGAACGGTGTATCCTCCAGATGTCTGTATATTGTTGAGAATATATTTTTGCTATTCTGGATATTTTGTTATTCCAAATGAATTTGCAAATTGCTCTGTCTAACTTTATGAAGAATTGAGTTGAAATTTTGATGGGGATTGCATTGAATCTAGAGATTGCTTTTGGCAAAATGGCCATTTTTACAATATTAATCCTGCAAATCCATGAGCATGGGCAGTCTTTCCATCTTCTGAGATCTTCTTAAAATTCTTTCTTCAGAGAATTGAATTTCTTGTCATGCAGATCTTTCAATTGCTTAGTTAAAGTCACACTGAGGTATTTCATATTATTTGGGACTAATGTGAAGGGTGTCATTTCCCTAATTTCCTTTTTAGCCTGTTTATCCTTTTAGTAGAAGAAGGCTACTGATTTGTTTGAGTTAATTTTATGCCCCAGTACTTTGCTGAAGTTTATCAGGCTTAGTAGTTCTTTGGGGTCACTTAATAATGCTATCATATCATCTGTAATAGTGATATTTTGACTTCTTCCTTTCCAGTTTGAGTCCCTTTGACCTCCTTTCATTGTATGATTGTTCTGGCTAGAACTTCGAGTACTATATTGAATAAGAAGGGAGGTGGTGGGGAGCCTTGTTTAGTCCCTGATTTTAGTGGATTGCTTCAAGTTTCTCTCCATTTAGTTTGTTGTTATCTACTGGCTAGCTGTATATTGCTTTTACTATGTTTTAGTATGGGCCTTGACTTCCTGAACTTTCAGGACTTTTATCATGAAGGGGTATTGAATTTTGTCAAATGCTTTCTCAGCATCTAAAGATCACGTGTTCTGGTTTTTTTTTTTTTTTGAGTTTGCTTATGTAGTGGATTACATTGATGGATTTCCATATATTGAACCATCCCTGCATCTCTGGGATGAAGCCTACCTGATCATGATGGATGATCATTTTGATGTGTTCTTGGATTCAATTTGCAAGAATTTTATTGAGTATTTTTACGTTGATTTTCATAAGGGAAATTGGTCTGTAGTTCTCTTTCTTGATTGGGTCTTTGTGTGGTTTAGGTATAAGAATAATTGTCGCTTCATAGAAGGAATTTGGTAGTGCTCTGTCTGTTTCTATTTTGTGGAATAGTTTGGACAGTATTGGTATGAGGTCTTTTATGCAGGTCTGATAGAATTCTGTACTAAACCCATCTGGTCCTGGGCTCTTTTTGGTTGGGAGACTTTTAATAACTGCTTCTAATTTTTTAGGAGTTATGGGGTTGTTTAGATGGTTTATCTATTTTTGATTTAACTTTGGTACCTGGTATTTGTCTAGAAAATTGTCCATTTCCTCCAGATTTTCCAGTTTTGTTGAATATAACCTTTTGTAGTAGGATCTGATTTTTTTTTAATTTCCTCAGATTCTGTTGTTATGTCTCCCTTTTCATATCTGATTTTGTTAACTTGGAAATACTCTCCGTGTCCTCTGGTTAAGGGTTTATCTATCTTGATTTTCTCAAAGAAGTATCTTTTGGTCTTATTAATGCTATATATAGTTCTTTTTGTTTCTACTTGGTTGATTTCAACCCTGAGTTAGATTATTTCTTGCTATCTACTCCTCTTGAGTGTATTTGTTTCTTTTTGTTCTAGAGCTTTTAGGTGTGTTGACAATGTGCTAATGTATGCTCTCTCCTGTTTCTTTTTAGAGGCACTCAGAGCTATGGGTTATCCTCTTAGCCTTGGTTTCCTGTGCCCTATTAGTTTGGGTATGTTGTGACTTCATTGTCATTAAATTTTAGAATGTCCTTAATTTATTTCTTTATTTATCAGTGAGTAGATTGTGGTTCAACTTCCATGTGTATGTGGGCTTTCTGTTGTTTTTGTTTTTATTGAAGACCAGCTTTATTCTGTGGTGATCTGATAGGGTGCATTGGATTATTTCAATCTTCTTGTATCTGTTGAGGCCTGTTTTGTGACTGATTAAATGGTCAATTTTGAAGAAGGTACCATGAGGTACTGAGAAGAAGTTATATTCATTTGTTTTAGGGTGAAATGTCCTTTAGATATCTGTTATGTCCAATTGGTTCAACACTCTGTTAGTTTCTCTGTGTCTCTATTTAGTTTCTGTTTCCTTGATCTGTCCATTGCTGACAGTGAGGTTTTTAAGTCTCCCACTATTATTGTGAGAGGTGTAATTTGAGCTAGAGTTCAGTAAGGTCTCTTTTATGAATGTAGGTGCCCTTGTAATTTGGAGCATAAATATTCAGGATTGAGAGTTCATCTTAGTAGATTTTTTCCATTGAATAATAAGCTGTGTCCTTTTTGTCCATTTTTTATAACTTTTGGTTGAAAGTTGATTTTATTTGATATTAGAATGGCTACTCCAGATTGTTCCTTGGTACCATTTGCTTGGAAATTTCTTTTCCAGCTTTTTACTCTGAGGTAGTATCTGTTTTTGTCACTGAGGTGTGTTTCCTGTATGCAGCAAAATGCTGGGTCCTCTATGTGTATCCAGTCTGTTAGTCTATTTCTTTTTATTGGGGAATTGAGTCCATTGATGTGAAGAGATTTTAAGGATTAGTGATTTTCACTTATTGTTATTTTTGTTTTTAGAGGTGGAATTAATTTTGTGTAGCTATCTTCTTTTGGGTTTGTTGCAAGAAGATTACTTTCTTGCTTTTTCTATGGTGTACGTTCCCTTTTTATGTTAGAGTTTTATATCTACATTCCTATCTTTTGTAGGGATGGACTTGTAGAAAGTTATTGTCTAAATTTGGTTATGTCATGGAATATCTTGGTTTCTCCATCTATGTTATTTGAAAGTTTTGCTGGATATAGTAGCCTGGGATGGCACATGTGTTTTCTTAGGGTCTGTATGGCATCTGCCCAGGATCTTGTAGCTTTCACAATCTCTGTTGAGATGTCTGGTGTAATTCTGATAGGTCTGCCTTTATGTGTTACTTGACCTTTTCCCCTTACTGCTTTCAATATTCTTTTTTTATTTTGTGCATTTGGTGCTTTGACTATTATGTAACGAATTTTTTTTTCTGACCCAATCTATTTGGAGTTCTGTAGACTTCTTGTATGTTTATGGGGATCTTTTCTTTAGGTTAGGGAAGTTTTCTTCTATAATTTTGTTGGAGATATTTGCTGGCCCTTTAATTTGGGAATCTTCACTTCCTTCTATGCCTATTATCCTTAGGTTTTACCTTCTCATTGTGTCCTGGGTTTTTTGAATGTTTTTGGTTAGGTGCTTTTTGCATTTTACATTTTCTCTGATGGTTGTATCTATGTTTTCTATCTTATATTCTGCCCTTGAAATTCTCTCTTCAATCTCATGTATTCTGTTGGTAATGCTTACATCTATGTCTCCTGATCTTTTTCCTAGGTTTCCTATCACCAGGTTTGTCTCCCTTTTTGATTTCTTTATTGTTTCTATTTCCATTTTTAGATCCTAGATGCTTTTGTTCATTTCCTTCACCTGTTTGGTTGTGTTTTCTTGTAATTTTTTTAAAAAGATTTTTGTGTTTCCTCTTTAAGTGCTTCTCCTTGTTTCCTCATGTTGTCCTGTATGTCTTTAAGGGGGTTATTTATACTCTTCTTAAAGTCCTCCATCATCATCATGAGTTGTGATTTTTTAATCCAAATCTTGATTTTCCAGTGTGTTTGGATATCTGGTATTTGCTTTGGTGGGAGAACTGTGCTCTAATGATGTCAAGTAGTATTGGTTTCTTTTGCTTAGGTTCATGCCCTTGCCTCTTGCATCTTATTGTCTCTCATGTTAGCTTGTCTTGCTTTCTCTAACAGTGGCTTGACCCTCCTGTAAGCCTGTGTGTCCTAGAGAGTAGCTTTCTTTCAGTGACATCTGGGTACAGAGAGCTATGTCATAGGGTCAGCTCCAGGTGCATGCAGAAACCAGAAGGATCCTGTCCCAGAAGGAACTTTCAGGCCAGGAAATTGAGCAGAATGATGGTCTCTCCTGACATCTCAGGATTGTTGGCACTTCTGAAAGTCCAGCTCTCTGCCCCATGGGATTTTGGTATAAAGAACTATTGGACCTGGTCAGTTCAGGCTGTAGGCAGAAACCAGAAAGATCCTGTCCCAGACTGCTCCTGGATTTCTATATCCTGAAAGCTCTAGGCAGGTCCCTCGGAACAGAAATGGTGGTCTTACCTCTCCTCTCAGGTGTGTCAGCACTCCTGGTGACTGACTTTGAGCTATGGGTATAGTCAGAGAATGGAAGGATTCTGTCCCTTACTGATCCTAGGATCCTGTGTCTTTGTTAACATGTTATAGGCACATCAGCTCTGCCTTCCTTTCCATAATTTTCACAAGTGTTAGGGGTGGTGTTTATGTTTTAGATTAATTAATAGGGACTTTGCATTCTTTGTCGCTTATCATCTGTAGTTTTACAAATTGAAGATCTATCTGAGAGACTTAATCTGGTGTTGTAAAATAAAACATTTTTGATGAAGAGCGAGAATTACATTTACCTGTGGGTATAAGGCTAAGCATTTAGAATACAATAAGGAATTATATAGGCATAGGAAAATGGCAAGTCTGTTTTCCTCTATTCTCTATCTCATCTACAGTCATGAGTAATTGCTTATGTTTGCTGTACCGGGCATGACTTTTCTTTTATTGAGCATTTGTTAGGTCCTATTAAAAAGCTGTTGGAGCTGACCTAGTCCCACAGCTCTTTGTAGTTGTACACAGCAACTACTCATGGCTGTAGAGGAGATAGAGGAAAACAGACTTGACTTGCCATTTTCAAACACAATGATAAGTTCACATGAAAAACTGATATGATGCCCTGATGTTCTTGATATTTTGAACCAAAAGATATTGGGAACCATCTAACAATACCAAGTGCTGTGAAGACAGGGACAGCCTGAGATCTCATCTAGTGCAGATACATGTACAGCCCTGTGCTATCACCCGAGGAGAATAGTCTGACAACTCTTCCCAAAAGTAAAGTATATGCATACTTCACCATCTAATCATCAGCCAAGACCTTGAAATCATTATCTTCCAGCCTCTTCCTACTAATATAGGCCTAGAATATTTCAATTTCTTAGATCTACTGCTGAATAAGTTCACTGTTTGTAGTTTTTCTGTACTCTTGCTGACTGGTTTAACTCATCATTTTTGGCTCAAAACCCTTCTCCCAGCTAAGTGCTTCAAATGGGCTTCTCTTGGCTTCTCACTGATTTTCTCTTCCTGAAAACAGCTGTCCCTGAATTCCATGAACTTAACTACATTGACCTCATGGACTCAATGCATTCAACTGAATTGCATTGAACTGCATTGCACTTCACTGAACTCAACTGAGCTCCACTGTATTGCCTGATCTCAAGTGAATTGCATTCACTGTACTTCTTTCTACACCTGACTCACTGTGCATTGCTTTTAGGACTTCTCTTTTCTATTATCCAAAAGTTGGAGAATAATTTCTGAATGATTCTGTCAAATATTTCTGATTCTGACCTTTTTTACCCCTCAATTAGATATCAGTGTTTATGATTAAAAGTATATATTGATGGCATGTCAGTATTCCAGCAGGATGGATCAAAGTTCTGTCAGTCCATGTAGATCATGTAGTCCCAAAAATTCTTTGGAGGTGATACCTGTGTCAGAACAGTCATGTCACTAGATTAAAATTCCTCTACAGTACAGCAGCTGTGCTCTTTGACATTTAATAAGTAAATTGATTCCAAACCTGGGGACTTTTACACTGGCATTTATACAGCAATTTGTTTGAAAGAACAGAAGAATTTCTAAGTAGACATAAGGGTTTTCTGATATTAGAAGATGTATAAGAACTAGGAAAGTACAAGGAACTGACTGAGGCTGGTAGAACTGTTTTTTGCAGCAAAGATATATTTTTATTTGCATTTGGCAAAACCCACAGACTTTACCACTAAGAAGGAATGTTATACACAAGTTAATAAAATCAACTAGAGTAATGGGAAACCTCAATACGAAGTGCAGACTATGACAAATGAATCTAAATATATTCTAATTACATGATAACACACTAGTAAATGGATTGGGAGAAGTTGAGTTGATAGTGCCTTGCTGAGACCTTATAAGACTTCAAGAGAAATGGAACTTTAATTTGTGCAATAGGAACAGGTAAAGCTATAGGGACAGAGCTTACATGAAAACTAAGACCTCCATTTCAGCACATTGCATTTTGTACAGAGGCTATGGCCTCAGTAACTGTATCATTTTACTTAAAATGAAGGCAGTCATAAGAAAAAGCTATTTTATCTAGCAAATAAAAGCAACTTTTATAGGAACAGAAAAAGAGACTCACAGCAAAACTTTGGGCAGAGCTCTGAGTACCCAGTGAAAGAGAGAAGTGGAGGATTATAGGAACCAGAGGGGTTAAGAAAACCACAGAAACACCAAAAAAAATGGCTCATAGAATAAAAAAGAAGAGCTTACAGGAACTCACAAATACTTTCTGGGTCTGAGCTAGGGCTCTGCATATATGTTATAATTGTATAGCTTAGTGTTCTTGTGGGACTACTATCAGTAAGAGCAGGGCTGTCTATGACTCTTTTGCCTGCTTTTGGGGTCCTTTTCTCTTAGAGGGTTGCCTTATGAACCTTGATATGAGGGTATATGTGGAGGTTTATTAGGGGTTTGGTCCCTACAGATTCATATATTTCAATGCTTAGCCATAGAATTTGGTCCTATTAGGAGGTGAAGCCTTATTGGATAAGGTGTAACCTTGTTAAAGGAAATATGTTACTGTGTATGTGGGACTTGAGGTCCACTATGTCTAAGCTTCACCTAGTGTGAAATCAGAGTCTCCTCTTGATTGCCTTTGAAACAAGATATAGAACTCTCAGCTGCTACACCACAATGTCTCCATGCCTAATACCATGCTTTCCATGATAGCGCTAATAGACTAAACCTCTGAAACTGTAATCCATCCCCCAAGTAAGTGCTGGCTTTTATAAGAGTTCTTTTGGTCATGGTCTCTTCATAGCAATAAATAAAACCCTAACTAAGATACACATTGGTACCAGGTTTTGGATGTTGCTATGATTGGCCTGACCTGCCTTTGTTTGAAGAAATATGGATTCGAAATTTCGGAAAGCAGTAGAATGCTTTAAGTGACGTTTAATGGGCCATACTAGTAAAAACATGGAAGACATGGTACTAAGAGTGATTTGAACTGCGGGAGCCTAACTTAAGAGGTTTCAGAGAAAAAGAATTTTAGCGTATAGCCTAGAGACTGATCTTGTAATATTTTTGTAAAGAATGTAGCTGTTTTCTTCCCTGGGCTGAAGATTCTGATACTAAGGTAAAGAGATTTAAATTAATTACATTGACAAAGGAAATTTCAGAACAGCCTGGCATAGACTTTATCCTGTGGTTAACTCTTATGAAGAACATTCTGATCAAGCACAGCAAGCTTAGAAAGGAAAAATACCAAATGCATGATTCAAGAATTAAAGAAGCCAAGGGGTGTGCAATGAAGCTAAATCCAGTGTCCAAGGATATTAAATGGAATTAAGAAAAAGGGTGACATCAGGGCAAGTTCCCACCCAGCTAAACTTACTGTTCATGTGTTTGCATATAAGTTAGTCATATTATTTTAGGTGTTATTATGTCCTGGTTATGGCTTTCACTTGGACATATGATAACATGATTATGTGTCAAATTGACAAGGAATAGATTATGATGGCTATTATCAGTTGTCTGAGTAAATTCCAATCCAAATATGGAGGGCACATCTCTGGTCTGATCCAGATCTTGATATTGCCTTTCATCCAGATCTGAAGACATAGTGAACATGTTTGTAAAGATCTCCTGAAAGAGTATTAAAGAAAAGTCTAGGTCCAGGTCCAATGTTATATGCCTTTAATCCTTGTACTCAGGAATCAGAAGCATGCAGATCTCTGTGTTCAGTGTCAATCTACAGAGAATGTTCTAAGATAACCAAGCTTAGGGTATGAAAAAAAAACATTGAAAACAGACAGCTTGTAAAGATGTAATAGAAGAAGGGGTAAATGTTCCAGCCCCAACAAGCAATAGAACTTGATAACTTCAGTCACTTGGCTCTAGCTTTAGAGTTAAGAAAACAGGGTTTACTGGAACAAATAATACTGGTTACCTGGAGCTAAGAAATTAATAGTGATTAAGAAAAGACGAGCATCACTGAGGTGAAATCTGGGAAGCATTTTCTGAGAGCAGAAAGCTGTACTACAAAGACAGACATCATGCCTGCAGCCAGATATTATGTGTAAGAGTCATTCAAGTGGACTTGTTTGGCAGACTTGCATGAAGAGGTCATGGAAAACAACTGGATTTTAGTACTGTGAAAGGATAGAAAAGGTCATTGGTGATGGTGCAGCCTCAGAAGAAGTTGAAAGCCCAGAACGGAAGGAGTTATGCAAAGAAGTTGAGGACTGTCACCATGAAGGGAATGTATAAAAGGCTCTTGGTGAAAATGCAGCCTGGTTGTAGAGGAAGATCTCAGCATATTGGAGATGCCAGTACTATGGGATGATTCCCAAGAATAGCAATAGTAGTGGAGTGGATTCAGTCAGGGCCTAGAGCGCCATAGATGGCAGAGTTGGAGAAGTGACCTAAGCCCTTTGGAGGAGTCCAAAACATTATGTGTGGATCTCAGACATTGGAAGAAGAGGCTCAGAAGTTGAAATTGCCTTGGGGAACCAAAGAAGGTAGAGATACCAGAGCTGTGAGATACCTGATGAGGACAGCTGCTAACAGAGAGTAGAAACAGCTTAAGAGAAAGAATTGTGTTTCAGTCAACAATCTGAACATAGTTGGACATCAGACATGGAGATGTAGAGTTCAGACTTTGCCCAGTTGTCTTTCGGTCTTGACATTTTGGAATGGTAATGTATATCTTACGATGTTCAAAGTATGTGATCTGCCTTTTGATTTTATGAGGGACTACAGTGAAGATATTTCATGAATCTCAGAATAGGCTTTGAATTCTAAAGCTTTTATCAATAAGGGAGCTCACAAAACTACTATTTATATTAAGAATAAAATATGTAATATCAAAATGATAACCAATTGATATTTAGCCAATTTCAATTAAGTCACTTAGCTTTTTATTTTCTGTTTCTATTTTCTAGCCATCTAAACTAGTACTATACAGGATTCTAATGCCTTCTATTATTGTACTTTCCTTCTGTAACTCTCTCCTTGAATACTTCCCAGGCGACTTACCAAATCTGATGGCATTTCAGCTTGTCTACGGCTGATATAATTTATTAGTCCTTGTAGTTGTGCCATACATTGGAGTGCAAAATTTGGATTTTAATAAAATTTTAATTGTTAGATTTATCAAAGAATCTTTTCAACCCAGATGCTGGGATGAAATCTGCTAGGTCAAATAGGTAGAGAAAACACCCAGTCAACCTTCCACCACAGCAGACATCACCAAAAGACAGTTCTTTTCCACACCATCTCCAAAATCCTTCCAACTCAATGTCCCTCCTTTGTATTTACTATGTGTCTCTCTATCCATCCTCCTGAGCTTCTATTACTTTCTATATTTTCCCTATATTCACTCTGTCAACTGGTTGCTTGCTCTGCCTCTTGACCTATGGTTTACTTTATATAATCTTGTTTACAATAAAGAGAAGGGTGTGTGCTAAGGCTAAACAACAACACAACAAGAAATGTTTCTTTTCCATGGGGTTTATAGGATTATTAAATATCCTGCAACAAAGATCCACATATAAATAAACATATGAGACATTTCTTGATCTGGGTTACCTTACCAAATATAATGATTTCCATGGTAAGAACAGTAACAGACTTCAATGTTGAATCTACTACTATTATTTTTAAAGAGACATAATGTAACACTGCCCTCTAAGTTTGTATTTCTCTACTCATAGCTCACAGGACTCATTAGAGAAGTTGTTTGTGTAGAGGAATGTGGCTAACACAGACAATTTCATCTTGTCAAAGTGCAAAGAATAAGTATCAGAGTGTTCTGCCACAAACAGAATATATCTTCTGACTAAACTCCAGGGACAACTTTGGAATAAAGGAGGAAAGATTATAAGTGTTAGAGGTTTGGGAACACTGGAGGGAAATAGGGTCTTCTGAACATGACAGGATTGCAGCATTCAGGAACTTATACCAGCTCTCTGCATAAGATCAAGCAAGTCAACATCCTAGCGTGGAAGAAAGAAGAGGTCATAAGCTCTCATTCCTAATTATAGATATGGGAAATTGGTGGTTTCAGTAGCTTTAAGGGTGTGCCCCTGGTAGGTCAACTATGATCTAGTGGATGGCTGTGGTAGTTTGAATATGCTTGGACCAGGGAGTAGCACTATTTGGAGGTGTGGCCTTTTTGGAAGAAATGTGTCACTGTGGGTTTAGGCTATGCTTTTTTTTTAATCTTTAACAATTTTTTTTTTACAGTCTAGACATTGTTATTCCCTTCCCATTCTACCCTCAAACAGTTCCTCATCTCATTCTTCCTTCCCTGTCTCCAAGATAATGTCACTACCCCCCACACCCCACACCCCTTCAGGCCTCCCCACTCCCTTGGGCCTCAAGTTTCTCAAGAGATAGATACATCTTCTCTCACTTAGGCCAAACCAGATGTCCTCTGATGTGTATGTGTTGGGGGTCTTGGAACAGCTATGGTGTCTGCTTGGTGATTCAATGTCTGAGAGATCTCAGTGGTTCAGGTTTATTGAGACTTCTGGTCTTTCTATGGGGTCAGACTCCTCCTTAGCTTCTTCCAGTCTTTCAATAATTCAACCACAGGGATTCCCATCTTCTCTCCATTGGTTGGGTGTGAGCATCTTCTTCTCTTTCTCAATCCACTGCTTTCTGGGCCTCTCAGAGGGCAGCTATGCTAGGCTCCTGTCTGGAAGCACACCATAGCATCAGTAATAATATCAGGCCTTGGAACCTCCCCATGAGATAGGTCCCAATCTGAACAGGTTACTAGAATCCCCTTCTCTCAGTCTCTTCACTCCAGCCCCAACCAATACCTGATCATGTTCCTCTTTTCCTCTGCCCCATAGCCTCTCCTCTCCTACCTAGTTCCCTCCATCCCTCTGTCCTCTGGTTTCTTCTCTCTCCCTACTTGGATTGAAGCATCTTCAATTGGGCACTATGGCTTACTAACCTTTTTGAGTTCTAAGAATTGTATACTGGATATTCTATGGGTTTTTTGCTAATATCCCCTTATTTGTGAGTGCATATCATTCATGTCCTTTTTCGTCTGAGATTCCTCACTCAGGCAACCCAATCCAAATATGGGGTTTACACAATGGAATACTATCCAGCTGTTAAGAACAAGGACATCCTGAGTTTTACAGGCAAATTGATCAAACTAGAAAATAGCATCCTGAGTTGGGTGTGGGCTTTAAGACCCTCCATCTTACCAGATGAGAGCCAGTTGTCTCTTAGTGGCCTGTAGATGAAGACATAGAACTCTTATTTCCTCCTGCACCATGCCTGCCTGAACACTATCATACTCCTTCCTTGATGATAATGGACTGAACCCCTAAACCTGTAAGTCAACCCCTATTAATTACTGTTCATATAAGACTTGCTGTGGTCATGGTGTCTATTCACAACCCTAAGAGGCTAACTAGGGCAATGACCCAGTGCACAGAAGTATATGAGAAGCTCATTGGTCTCAATTAAGTAACAGTACCTGAAATTTCAACAAGTAGAATAGCTCTAGCAGGAGTTAGGTATAAATATTATAAATATACATTAATTGTACCAGTTGTATTTTATTTAATGTATATTATTCACAATTCATTCTTGGTTGAAATGCCATAGATTATCTTTTTCCTTTCTCATTGTCATTTATTATTTATTGTGTTAAAATGACAGGAAGCAGACATGATGAGACTAACTAACCAGACTTTCCCTCAGAACCAATGTTTAGTGAATTTGGCCACAGTCATTTTTTAACATAAATTTAATTTGCTTTTTGTTCATTCCATACATATATTTAGTGAATTTGGATTACCCTCACTTCCTACTCTTTGTCATATACTCTTAACCCATAAAATTCTTTATATTCTTAGACCACACAATTTCAAACTACACTCTGCACTCAATTTTTTAACAATTTCTACATGTTTCCTGAAGTGGAAATCTTAACTTTCTACTTCAGCAACATGCAGTATGGAACACTAACGAAGATCTGCTCTGCTGGTCACTGCACAGCTGGAGATTATAATTTGAATTCAGATATAACGGAGAAAAAGCTCCAGTCTATGGGTTTCAGTAAAGCTTTGGATGAACTAGGTTTACCAGAACAGAGTATAAGTGGGCTCTATTAAATGAGGTGGGGAGAGAGGTCTGAGCAGAGAGAGTTGAACTCAACTCTCTTAAATAAGCCAGCAAACAGATCCAAAGAGAAAAGTAAAACAACTGTAAGTGTATGTGTGCATGAAAGTAGAAAATCTTTGTACTTCCAAATGTCAATTTTTATCCTAATGGAACAAAAATTTCCTAAAGGTTTAGCTTTCATTGCGGATACTTATCTGCAGTATGGTTTGAGGTCTCCATCTCCATACAGCCAGCACAGTAGTCCTAAACTTCACCTTCACACACAGTAGATTTACATTTAATGTCTCAAATCCATTTTCTACACCAGATCTTTGCCAGAGCTGAGACTTCTACAGATTCAGTGTCTCAGATTCTATGGAGAAAAAGCTTGAGCCACACATGACTCTTCACTGACCCCAACACTCATAGAGCACCATTCTATAGCTGCCTGGCAATTGTATTAAACAGTTTAAAGAAAACTGACAACAGTCAGAGCTGCTCTGCTCCCTCGCAGGAAGTTGTTACTTAAATATGAAAATCTTCTTTAGTCACAGCCAAGCATTTCAAGCACGAGGAAGACCTTGACATCCATTCTGCTTGATCTGTAGTTTGAAGTGGGCTGTTTTGATAATGTGCATGTGGCCTATGTAACATATGTTATGGTGTTTTCATTCCACAGTTTAATACCATTATACCTAGAAATGTGAAATAGTTGAAATAGTTATTTTCAACATAGGATTAACTTTTAACATCTGCCAATAATGGATTGTGTTCTTGGGTTCAGACTTTGTCTGTCTGAATTATCAATGTTTCTGCCTTAGTGTTTAGTCTCTGAGTAATGCTCTGACACTGTTGATGGGGCGTAGTGATGCTGACAGGCTACAGAACAGTTCAAATGTTTATTCCATCCTAAGCACTCATATGGATACGTACATGGAAAGACCCTTTTCCCCAGGGAATATATAATCTCTTTATAATCAAACTGTTTCTTGTGAAGGAATGTAAAGTCAAACTAAGAGCTTTGATCTTGATAATAGAATGTTAAATATACAAATGTCAATGCTTGTGACAAATAGGAGTACAAGGTAGAGGATTGAATCATTGGTTTGAATATCAGTTATATGGTTTGTTAGCCATGAATTAAGGCTTAATTGTTGGTTAAGATGGTATATAAGTTCAGAAAAGTATGTACAAAAGGTCCTTGTTATCTACCCAGCTCTATTAGATGCTAGCTAATTATGTGTTTGACCTGAGCTGGTGAGCACTTCTTAGTGAAGTTTGCCATCTTGTGGCAACTCTGCTAATGCGGCAACATCAGAAAGCTGTTAAGGAATTTCAGGACTAAAGAGTTTGTTTTCTAGTGAGTCATTAGAAGAATAAAGAATAAAGTATAAAAGGTTTATCCAGAATATTTGAGAAAGAACATTACTTTTTATCTTCCTTAGTAAGAATGAAATATTCCTCATCTAATCCTTTATAGCAAAAGGGACACTGAAAGACAGCACAAGTTCACAGTGCAAGATCGAGGGACAGTATGTATGGATGCAAGTCCAGTTTGAATTTGTACCATGAGCTTTTCACAGGATATCCAAGTTTTCTTATATGGAAAATTGAGATAAATGTATTTAATTCACCCTTCAAATCTCCATCTGCACCCAGAACTGGGGCTATAACAAAGCTCCCTGTCCCAAACCTGCCAACAGAGAGCAGGTATGGCAGGAGCGCTCTTCCTCCTAAACCCACAGCCCACAGGTGGGACTCCACGTTCTCTCAATTGACTGTCCAAGGAAAGACACAGAGTACTCTCCTGTGTGTGCCCAGGACTCGAGAGCCACAAGGAGGCTGAGGTCAAGATTTTTGAAGTCTCCATTTGCACCCAGAGATGAGGCTGTTCCATAGCCCTCGAATTAAAAACCTGGCAGAGACCTGGTCTGCCAGGAGTACTCTCATGCATCGAGTAACAGGCTCACAGGCTCACAGGAGGGACAAGCTCCAGTCAGAGACAACAAGACCAACTAACATCAGAGATAACCAGATGGTAAGAGGCAAGCACAAGAACATAAGCAACAGAAACCAAAACTACTTGGCATCATCAGAACACAGTTCTCCCACCAGAGCAAATACTGGATATCCAAACACAGGAAAAGGAAGATTCAGAATTAAAATAGCAGTCATGATAATGATAGAGAACGTTAAGAAGGACATACATAACTTCCTTAAAGAAATACAGGACAACACAAGTAAACAAGAAGAAGTTCATAAAGAAAAAACACAAAAATCCCTTAAAGAGTTACAGGAAAATACAACCAAACAGAAGGGCAAGGAATTAAATAAAACCATCCAGCATCTAAAAATGGAAATAGAAACAATAAAGAAATCACAAAGGGAGACAACCCTGGAGATAGAAAACCTAGGAAAGAGATCAGGAGTCATAGATGTAGGTATCACCAACAGAATACATAAAATTGAAGAGAGAGTCTCAGGGGCAGAAGATATCATAGAAAACACTGACACAATAGCAAAAAAAATGCAAAAAGTAAAAATCTCCTCACACAAAACATCCAGGAAATCCAGGACACAATGAGAAAAAGCTAAGAATAATAGGCATAGAAGGGAGCAAAGATTCCCAAATTAAAGGGCCAGTAAATACCTTCAATAAAATTATAGAAGAAAACTTCCCTAACCTAAAGAAAGAAATGCCTATGAACATACAAGAAGCCTACAGAACTTCAAATAGACTGGACCAGAGAAGAAAATCCTTCCATCACATATTAAACAAAACACCAAATGCACAAAACAAGGAAAGAATATTCAAAGCAATAAAGGAAAAAGGTCAAGTAACATATAAAGGCGGACCGATCAGAATCATACCAGACTTTTCAACAGAGACCATGAAAGCTAGAAGATCATGGAAGATGTCATTCAGACATTAAGAGAACACAAATACCAGGCCAGGCTACTATATCCAGCAAATCTCTCAATTTCCATACGTGGAGAAACCAAGCTATTCCATGACAAAACCAAATTTACACAATATCTTTCCACAAATCCAGTCTTGCAGAGGATAGCAGATGGAAAACTCCAATACAAGGAGGGAAACTACACCCTAGAAAATCAAGAAAGTATCTTCTTACAAGAAGATAGCCACCCAAAAATAATTCCACCTCAAACAACAAAAATGTCAGGACACAATCACTATTCCTTAACACCTCTTAACATCAATGGGCTCAATTTTCCAATAAAAAGACACTGACTAACAGATTGGATAAGTAAACAGAACCAAGCATTTTGCTGCCTACAAGACACCTCCCTTAGGGACAAAGATAGACATTGCCCAAGAGTAACAGGCTAAGAAAAAATTTCCCAAGCAAATGGTCCCAAGAAACTTGCTGGAGTATCCATTCTAAATAAAATCAACTTTCAGCCAAAAGTTATAAAAATTAAGAGAGGACACTTCATACTCATCAAAGGAAAAGTCTACCAAGATGAAATCTCAATTCTAAACATCTATGCTCCAAATGCAAGGGCACACACATTCATAAAAGAAACTTTACTAAACCTCAAAGCATTCATTGTACCACACACAGTAGTGGTAGGAGGTTTCATCACACCACGCTCCTCATTGGCAGATTGTAGAAACAGAAACTAAACAGACACAGTGAAACTAACAAAGGTTATGAACCATGTGCATTCCACCAACTTACCAGAGGGCAGAGAGACAGTATCCAAATTAACAAAATTAGAAATAAAAGGGAGTCACAGCAAGAGAAACTGAGGAAATTTTAAAAATTATTGTATCCAACTATAAAAGCATATACTCAACACAAACTGGGAAATCTGGAGGAAATGGACAATTTTCTAGACAAAAAACAGGCACCAAAACTTAAATCAGGAACAGATAAGCCATTTAAACGGTCCCATAACCCATAAAAATAGAAGTGGTCATTAAAAGTTTCTCAACCAAAAAGAAAAAAAAAAACCCAAATGGGTTTACTGTACAATTTTTCAAAAAATATTCCACAAAATAGAAACCGAAGCTACTATCCAATATATACAAAGAACTCAAGAAGTTAGACACAAGAGAATCAAATAACCCTATTAAAAATGGGATACAGAGTTAACCAAAGAATTCTTAACTGAGGAATATTGAATGGCTGAGAAGCACCTGAAGAAATATTCAATATCCTTAGTCATCAGGAAAATGCAAATCAAAACAACCCTGAGATTCCATCTCACATCAGTCAGAATGGCTAAGATCAAAGACTCAGGTGACAGGGGTTGGGGATTTGGCTCAGTGGTAGAGCACTTGCCTAGCAAGCGCAAGGCCCTGGATTAGGTCCCCAGCTCGGGGGGGGACTCAGGTGACAGCAGCTACCACCGAAGATGTGGAGAAAGAGGAACACTTCTCCATGTTTGGTGGGATTGCAAGCTGGTACAACCATTCTGGAAATCATTTCAGAGGTTCCTCAGAAAATTGATCACAGTACTACCTGGGGGCACAGCAATACCACTCCTGGGCATACACCCAAAAGATGCTCCAACCTAAAACAAGGACACATGCGCCACTATATTCATCACAGCTTTACTTATATTAGCCAGAATAGAAATAACCCAGATGTCCTTCAACAGAGGAATGCATACAGAAGTATGCATTACACAGTGGAGTGTTTACACAATGGAGTACTACTCAGCTATTTTAAAAAAAATGCCTACTTGACATCTTAGGCAAATGGATGGAACTAGAAAATATCATCCTGAGTGAGGTAAGCCAGTCACAAAAGAACACACATAGTATGTACTTACTGATAAGTGGATTTTAGCCTGAAAGCTTGCAATATCTAAGAAAATTATTGACAGATCCTATGAAGCTCAAGAAGAAGGAAGACCAAAAGGTGGATGCAACAGTCCATGTTAGAAGGGGGAACAAAATATTCACAGGAGGAAATACAAGAACAAAGAGTTGAGCAGGGACTGGAGAAAAGGACTTCCAGAGTCTGCCCCACCTAGGGATCCATCCCATCTGCAGCCACCAAACCCAGTCACTATTGCTGATGCCAAGAAGTGCTTGCTGACTAGAGCCAGATATGGGTGTCTCCTGCCAGGGTCTGCCAGTGCCCTGCTGATGAAGTTGAGGATACTTGCAGCTAACCATTGGACTGAACAAGGGGACCCCATCCAGGTGTTAGACAAAAAACTGAAGGAGGTGAAGAGATTTCCAACACCATAGCAAGAACAGCAATATCAAACAACCAGACCCCACCAAAGCTACCAGAATCTAAACCGCCAACCAATGAGTACACATGGAGGGACCTATGGCCCCAGCCACATATGTAACAGAGGATAGCATTGTCCACCATCAATTGGAGGAAAAGTCCTTGTTCCTATAAAGACTTGTTTCCTAAATGTAGGGGAATGCCAGGGTATTGAGGTGGGAGTGGGTGTATAGGAGAGGAAGCATTTTCATATAAGCCAGGGAAGAGGAAGGGGATATGGGAGAGGGGAGAAAGGGGATAACATTTGAACTGAAATTGCATAAAAATATTCAAAAAATAAAATTAAAAAAGATATGACTACTTGTTTTTAAACAAAATCATGAAGAAAATGTAAAATATAAAAGATGATTCCTTCAAAAAAAAAAAAAACCACTATTCAAACTTCCTTCAAGCCAATAAATAAACTGTGATGTACTTATTCAACCGAAACTTTATGGTATAATGTGTGAACATTTTCACACTGATGTCAAGGCAATGAACATATTTTAAACATCTTAAATATTTCAATGTTACTAGAGGGCTTAACAGCGTGTGTGCCATCTCTCCTAATTTTCTATACAATATGAGCAGAAAAATTAGGATCACCCACATTTCACATCTTAGGTAAAGTATGAGAGCATTTGCTTTGTGATGGGAGTTGCAGAGTAACTAGGCAAGAGTCAGGAGTGGGATTCCGGAGTCTGATTATATATCCTCAGTTAGATTGTGCATGAAAACACTGTAGTATCTTTATGCCTTCTTTATTGCAAAGTACATGATTTCTTCTGTTAGGAGAGTAAGGTATTACTAAACAGTTCATTCTGCAACTGTGTTTATGGGAAGTGTTTTGTTGTTGCTCTGTTTTATATTGTGATTTTATCTCTATGAAAAATGTCAATGAAATTCATTCTTTAATTTTAAAGTGAAAACAAAATACCTCTTGTAGAAGTGTTGAATAAGAAAATGTCATTTCAACATAGTCCTTTAAAGTCTGCCTTGAAAGGACAACAGGAAAGTAAGTGACTACTGCGGAATGAATTCATACATCAAAACACTCGGTACTTTTATCTTTCTATTTACGAATATCATGGTCTCAGTGAAACTTGAAGAATATGCAGCAGAAAAGTGTGTGTGAGAGTGATTTATCAGTCACCACAGGGGAATGGGCTTCAGTGCTACTAGGGTTTCCAAACAATGCAATGACTGTGTGGAAACAAAGGGGCAGTTTATACATTTGGTCCAAGGAGGGGAAATAAATGGAGAACATTGCTGTGGTATCCAGGACATTGACTGATGCCAGAACATCATAAAATGTGGTTAGGTGTTTCTTGAGATTAGTAAGATTTCCTTTGTGCACTGTTGGAATGACAGATGGAATGAGATCAAGGCATCATTTTTAGTAGGTAGACATCTGCACACATTCTCCTTGTCAGGGGCTCTTTTTGTGGCTTTGCAAGCCTTCCCTCGCCACCTGCCTTTTGACCTCAGTGTGTCTACTTCATGCTTTACATCTGTGTGCTAACTCTGTAGGCCTTGGACTAACCTGCTCACCAAGGGACTGAGAAATCGTGAGTGTGTTGGAGAACTTTACTGAATTTCCGAGTATAAGTTCTACAATTGTAAGGCTTAAATAAAGCAACAAATTTTCTTTTGCCTGTTCAAGGGGAGAACAGACATTAAGAATTAAAAAGATAGAGCTCTTTCATTTTTTTCAATCACAAATATAAATAAATGACATAATTAGTAAAACTTCAGTACCAATATTCACTCATTGTGAAAATATTCCTTACCATGTAGTGTTTGAATTGAAAACAGAAGGTTACTGAGGTAATCTTGATATCTTGATATGTGGTTATATGTCTATATAAACAATATATAAAAACTATGTTTCCAAATCTTTTTACTGTCATTTGATGAACATCTCTGGTGACTGACTTTGTACCAATGTCCCGCACCTAGTTAGAAAATTGACAAATGTGATGATTACTAAGTATTTCTGTTTATTTAGCACATGCTATTAGGATAATATTGAAATGAGTAGAAATACACTGAACTCATGGATATCCAGATATTTTCCCATTAAATAGGTGTAGTTTTCCATTCTTTATTATTTCATGTTTACATGCTGTATTCATTTTAGATATATATTATTCATAGATAATGAAAGCCAAAATGACACATACTTGGATCTGTTATGCTTCTCGTGCAAAATAACTATGTGCTGAGGAAGCCCACAAAGAAGTATTCAGTGTCCATCAGCCCGCAAATATGCAGTGGGCCAAATCAGCATAGAAGGGCTATGCCAGGAAGAATGCAAGACAAATGCTAAAATAGTTAGGTACGACCAAATTCTTTACATATTGTTTTCATGAGCAGTAGACTCCCTTGGACCGGAAGCAGTATTGTCACTGATGATAAACTTGAGCACTAAAAGTGAAACTGATATTGTATGCAAGCATTTTAGCAATTTGCTACATCTGTTTATTTTTCTAACTATTTCCCTCTCCTCTAGCTTTGTCACATTTCCTCCTTTCCTTCTTGAAATTCAACTTTAAGATACCATGGGTTATGGTGTTACTTTTTATAGGAATAAAGGACTAAGTATCTATTTACCTCAGGTAGAATATTGAGGACATATGGAAGAAGTGGTTCTATCCAAATCTGAACTGTGCCAATCCAATGACTTTCTGAGTGCCAACCACAGAACAGGGATACAAGTACTGCACCATGGCAGGGAAATCACTGAAAGCCTCACTTCAATATGAAAGATGGTTCAGAAGTTCCCACTGAAACTTCACTCAAGGGTTAGTATCTCCTAAAATGCTTACAGAAATGTTTTACAGAAACATGAAGACAGATATGGTGATTATAGAAATTCTGCAGTATCTGAGCTTTTTCTTAGTTTGTCCATCCAAGAGTGAATGTTTCAATTCAGAATAAATGACTTCACATGTTTTCTATAGCTTCCTCTAGATCAGGGGCTTTCAACCTTCATAATGATGTGACCCTTTAATATAGTCTGTTGTTATGGTGATCCCCAATCATAAAATTATGTTGTTAGTATTACACAACTGTAATTTTCCCCTGTTATGAATCATAATGTAAATATCTTTTATGCTGGATATCTGATATAAGATACCTGAAGGGTTCTCAACCCACAGATTGAGAATTGCTGTTCTCAATTTTTTTAACATTAATATTCTCCCTTAATATGCTCAAAGCTCCTTGATGAAGTGATGGAGTGTTATAAATATCTGATTACTTTTCTCCAATTATAAGCAAACAATGGATCACTATAACAGAGGAATAGTCACTTATTCTTAGGAGCTTGACCAATTATGATTCTCTGCTGTACAAAGCCCACTGCAGAAAGAATTTCTCTCCATGAAGGACTGAAGAAGAGGACAGTTTCATTAATCTTATAGTTGTAAATACAAAGTATTAGAAAGCATTAGTCAGGCACTAAATCTCTAATTAAGAAAACAATAGGTGTTGCTTCATATTTGGGGCCTATGACCCACACCCCAATCACTAGCTTTCCTTGGCTTATGGTATAATTTTCTTCTATGTATCTGGCTATAAGTTTAATCTATAAATAGTTGACTGCACTCATACTGGTCTTCTTTTCTTACATAAGTAGGTAGACCATACCTAAAATGTCTATAGAGTATCAGGATTGTTGGTGACAATTCATTTTCAAGTGGTCCCCAGACTCTTTCTGTTATTATGAATGCCAGCCATCATGGAGGAAGCATCTAGCTCAGTCCCATGGAAATTGATCATATAGTTCATGAGAACTTTGAATGTTTCCCTGATATAAATTGCAGGAAGGTAGCTGTCAATGGCATTGGGATTTTTACTAAAGCATGTGTCTGCTGGGAATGGGTTTCTCACTTGTTCAGGTTGCTGTTATAAAAACTCCTAGAACTGCTGGCTTTAATTGTAATTCCAGACGTTCTTTCAGACCCATAAGGCACTTGAAGTTTATCATCACATAATGAAACCTCTTTTACAGGATAAAGAGAGAAAATTTGTAAGTCCTTCTGTGAGCTCCAAAAACTCTTAATGTCCTCAATGGCTAAGGGACTGTTTTAAAAAGAAACATTAGCAAGGGCAAACACAGCATGGAAAGATCCCACTATTTAAATGAGTATTTTTGTTGAGATCAACTGTGGACACAATGACATGAATGGGAGGCACCACCATATCTAATCCTGTAAAATCTGCAGTCATATTCTGTGCCCCACGTGGCCTCATCATCCTGGTAGTCTCTCCAAATTTGGCTTCAATCTTGACCCAGACCAAGCTATAGGTGAAACGCATGTTCTAGCCTGCTGTGCCTGCCAATGGAGCTGGCTCCCTGATTATGATAGTTGCTGAGTTAGCACTCCGGTCATGGCCATTTTTGCTTTTCTTTTTATGCATACAAGACTGCTTAAAGGGGTTCCGGACTAGGTAAATAATACCACTGAAAGTGAACTTACATGCAAGAGAGAAACGCATACCACATCCTTTAGAGGGATAATTGCCCACCTCAGGATACACTAAATCTTGCTCAACTGTTCAATTCTAGAATTTATATGCTCTGTAAACCATTGCACAGGCTTTAACACCTTCTAACAACAACTGACTTATGTATCAGCTTATTGTTAATAATTTCTATGGAATCTCCTGATTGACACAGACATGGATGCATTCACCTTCAGGTGACCTGGGCAGATATTGTTGTCTGTGCTTAATCTTGTCCTCGTGACCTCTTGGTAGTTTTATCACCTACTCACTCAGATGTGCCAATGCGAGAGCAACTTAAACCTCTTAAAAATCATATACCCCAGCACTGATTTTTCTTTCTTTCTCTCCCAGTTCTAGACACTTTGGGTGCTGCAGATTACCATGCAGACATAGCAAAGTCCAAGACCCACTCTACACACAAACAATCCTGCAAATGGCATAGAAATAGCCAAGAAACCCTATTCACAAAGTTGCAGATCTCTTAAGGGAACACAAGTTCCTGAGGACCATGTACTTTGCTAAGAAGCACAAGAAAGGCCTGCTGAAGGTGCAAGGAAGCAATTCAAAAGCAATAGGTGCAAGTGGAGAGGCTCTTAAGGCCCTTGTCAAGCATTTGGTTTAAGCCCAAATTACCAAAGGACCCCAACAACAAAGTCAGATGCCATGAATCTATTGCTTACCTCAAGGTAGGGAAGCAGATTAGAAGTTAATAGCCAAAGGTCATAGGCTCTGACAATCAAAACATAAGGTTCAAACCAAGGCAGAGACCTCAGCTCCAGCTCAGGCCTATGCTTCAGCTCTAGCTCACAAAGGTGTCCTGGTCTCTATGAAGACCCCATAGAAAAAGTCTCTCTAGGATAGTATGAAGACAGGTAGACTGATGTGACACACCTACAAACTATTCGCAGATGACCACTGTCTTATCCTGTTTTTACAAATAAATTCGAGTCAAGGTCTGTTAAAACAATCAAGCAAACAAATAAAAATTTGTTCTCATGGAAATCTGAAAAGCCACAACACCCTCATATTAGTCTTTTGGTTATAGGTAACACTCTCTCTCTCTCTCTCTCTCTCTCTCTCTCTCTCTCTCTCTCTCTCTCTCTCTCTCTTATTCTTCAAACAAGAATACCATACCATGCAAATAAGGGCCACTCTAGGATTTCCTCAACAATTTTCTAGCCTAAGCAAGCTTGGACTTAGATGCATGTTGTCTCACCCATGTACCCATGTTTGGAGCATGCAACTATTATTGTGACGAAGAGGTATAGTATCCCTCAACACAAAGAAAAGCACAGCCATATCTGTATTTCTTCTATGAATACTTCATCCAATGACTCTGCCTCCATTCTAGTTTTTAGCATCCAGGAAATAAATTTGTTCAGCATATTTTGAGAAGGTATAATAAGCTTTTAGAAGTAATAACTTATCAGTAATGGTAATTTTGGGTGAAAATGTCCCTATCTAAAATTCTTACTGAATATCTAGGAACCTTATACTTTTTTAAAAATAAGATTAAGTATAAATAATAAGTGAGGACTGGAATGGCTACAGGGAGAAAAGAAGAAGGAGAAGGGAGGAAGGAAGAGGAGGAGGAAGGAGTGCGAGAAGATACTTTAATTTCATAAACTTAACTTTATGCTAGCTAAACAACTACTAATGTAAAAATTCAGCACGATCTGTCAAAGTCTAAAAATTTTAGGACATGCAAAACATCTCAGTAGAAAATCTTGTTTATTTTTTTATAAAACAATCACTGCATTAGGGAAAATAAGCTATTTTAGTTTTCACAGAGTAAACTATGATATCAATAAATACATGTTTGAACAAACCATAATGTAAGTATTATTTTTCAAGGAAAGATTTAAATAATTAGAATGAAAAAATGTGGATGAGTCCTGGATGCTCCAGCATCGTCATCTCTTCCAAAACCAAATATGCATGTTAAAGAGTTGTATTTCACTAAAAGGCAGCCACTGTCCAAAAAAATATACATTTGCAGGATTATCATCTTCAGATTATGAATTGTTTCTGGAGCAGATTTGTCAGCGTGTCAGAGCCCCCTTTTTTTTCTCCATCTTTATTAACTTGGGTATTTCTTATTTACATTTCGATTGTTATTCCCTTTCCGGTTTCCAGGCCAACATCCCCCTAATCCCTGCCCCTCCCCTCCTGTATAGGTGTTCCCCTCCCCATCCTCCCCCTATTACCGCCCTCCCTCCAACAATCACGTTCACTGGGGTTCAGTCTTAGCAGGGCCCAGGGCTTCCCCTTCCACTGGTGCTCTTACTAGGCTATTCATTGCTACCTATGAGGTTGGAGCCCAGGGTCAGTCCATGTATAGTCTTTGGGTAGTGGCTTAGTCCCTGGAAGCTCTGGTTGTCAGAGCCCTTTAAGGGAAAAGAAAGGAAATGTGATGAGCTGGATGTGATTTCTACTAGATGTGTGTAACTAGATCTGGTCTCTATGGAAATACGCAAGAGTGAAGCCGCCTTCTCTCAGCAGTGTATTTCATCAACCTGCCCTCTGGAAGTAGTCTGCCCTCATCCATAAGCCAATGCATGTCATGTCTCTACATGTTGCTTTCTCATAGAAGCCTAGCTTGAGGAAGGAGGCACCTTTTATGCACCTAATGTTGTGAACTCAATCAAGAATTCACACAACACACATGGAACTTTTATAAACATGTGTACTTATATCCCAGAGAGACAATAGACTGATAGGCTTGGAAAATGATCAATAGTAAATAATAATTTTGAAAATGTTTCCTATGTGATTGATGAGGAAGCTCAGAAAACAGACCAGTTTCTCAGCTTGTGAATTTGGCTGGAGTTTATTCTACACGTTTTAATTGTTAGCTCTGATTGGTGGATACTTATAACGTCTCATTCTTTTAAATTTCAAAGACTGTTAATTGTTAAAATTACACCAGAGTAAATATTGTATTTATGAAAAGACTAGGTAACCAATAACTATAAAATTAATATTTTTGTGTTTGTGAAATATTTCTTCAAATCCCATTCCTCCACACATTCTGAAGCACACATATACTCTGTAATTCTTTCTAATATGCTAGTCAACGATGACAAAATATTACACATAATAGTTTTTCTATCTTCTGTTCTTTTCCTATTTCCTATCAAACTCACTGTTCCTTTACCCACTTCTCTCTGCCCCCCCTCTTTCTCTCATTTTCATTTCCCTATTTCTACATTTTCTAGTTTTGTGTCATCTGGTTTCCGTTTACGTTTTTTCCTTACCTTTTGGAAAGTGAAACCTGACAACTAATTGTTGAACTTTGATCAGTGACCCGAAGCAGTAAGGACAAATGGGACTTATTTGTCGATGTGCCTCTCACTCATCGAAGAGAGAACCCTTGCAGATCCTTTCTAACTCCTGTTCTCTCCACTTTGTTGTGTGTACTAGGAGCATTCCAATTGTTTTAAGCATCTGGAGAGCTTTAGGCTTCCAGTTGTATAGATGAGTTGCATTACAATACTATGTGGATGAAAATAACCTGAGAAATACAGACTTTATGTTCTTCTACATGAATACTAATATAATCCAATGTCAAACACATTTTTGCTTTAAATTTTTACCAATTTGCCCATACTTACTTTTTATTTTATATGCATTTCTTACTACCATAGTCTGACAGCCATCTTGGTTTTTTCATATAGTTATATAAATATGTATGTCTATATGAATTACATGACCAGGAAATGTTTTAGTAACGTTCATTTCACAGTATTTTCTCACCAGCAATATTAAGACAAAACAAATATTGGACAAGGATTTTTATGGAATAGCTTCAAATATACTTATGTAAAAATGAGTCAGTGATTGAAAACAACATGCTCAAAAACACATTTGCCTGAGGTAGTTTCTGATTTTCAATTAATCATTACTGAAAAATTGAAATTCCTAAATCTGAGGTGATCAGGACGGTATTAGTAGGTAGCAGCAATTGTGAGCAAGTCTTATTATGCGAGTTTGTTGCTAGGAGAAATATGGAGAAAGGGGAGAACTGAATTCCCAAAGTTGTGCTGTGGTATCCACACATGCTCCTTGACACACAAACATACATACACTCGAAAGACAAGCAAGCAAAGAAACGAACAAATGATTAACTAAAATCTGGATGTAATTTTTAAAACCCAGGAGATATACTATGCATTCATAATTTGAATATAAACAGAATTATTATGAGCTTGATAAATATTGTTCAGAGCAGAAGAAAATGAAGATTAAAATGAGAAAATAAGTCTAAAATACAAAAATACCTCAAGGTGGTGATATTTATTTCCAAGTGCCATCAATATAAAATGTGAATTCGTGTGTGAAGAAAATTCCAATAAATTTCAAGGGACATCCAATCAAATAACTATTTTTAATTAAAATAAAAATCTACTAATTAAATAAATAATATTTTAAAATCCCATTAACTGGGTAAAAATTATAATCCTTGCAAATCTCAGTGTTTTCTGCCTTAAAATTTCAATAGAGATAATTATCCAACAGTTAGAAAATATTAACCTTAATTGATCTGTGATTAACAGCAAAGAAGGTCTCATGTAAGAATACTAAAAAACAGAAAATCAAGCTGACAGAATAATACAATAAAATGCAAAAATGATGAAATAAATATACAAAAATGAAACACGGGGGGTTGGGCGCTCAGTGGTAGAGCGCTTGCATAGCAAGCGAAAGGCCCTGGGTTCGGTTCCCAGCTCAGAAAAAAAAAAAAAAAAAGAAAAGAAAAGAAAAAAAAAATGAAACACAGAATGAAGTTTAGCATATTTTCTGCAAAAGTAAAAATATAATTTTTGAGGTTAGTTATATAAAAGATACTGTACGAAATACTCTAAACATCATTTATGCCCAGGCTACAATCCTGATTTCTTCTTTTTCCACACACTTAACTTTATTCTTTGCCTTTCAAGATAAATTCTGGTATTAAATACCTATCCTCCAACTTTAAAAACCTTAATCTTGCAACTTTCTTGATATATTTTAGTGACGCCCATTAAAATTAAGAACCTCGATAAAGGTAAATTTGTTAGAGACAAATCTTTGGAAGGCTCAGGGACTTTGCTTTCTTTCAGGAGATGCATGAGATACAGAAGTCTGTCTGACATCATTTTTGAGTAGCCCAAGTTGAAATTTTATATTATTCTCCATTCATTCCTCAGTGCAAGAAATGTAATACACAAGTCAGTGTCTGCATGATAAGTTTTCCTAATCTATCAATCAGTGGATCATCTCTTTCCTTTCACTACGCTCCCACTGCCAAGAACTGATAGGAAAAATGAAGATACCTTTTATCACCCAGACAAGATGCTCAATTCACATTATATGCTGGGCATTTGCACTATATAAACTCAGAAATGTCACCAACCCATTGGGTTCTTTTAGATTATGGAGATTCTCTTTCTAGAGAAAACATAAACTGCCCATTTGGTCCAAAATAAATGAAGGACACCAAGATTCATGGACATGTGGATTTTGTTTCATATCCCAAGAAATCCCCACAGGATGGGACACTAACTGGAGGCAGCCTGGCCTTTTTATTCCAGTTTTGAGACAAGATATCTAATTGCATTGGATAGTAGACATGTTCTCTACTCTGCCAGGTCAAAATCCTAGTCCATACACCAAGGGGGTCTGTAATGCTTTGGGAAGTATGGAAAATGTGTAGAAGACCTGACAAGTATGGTAACTTTTCTCTCTTAGCTATCAAGGAACCTAGTGTGACTACTGCTCTTTCGTTTTCTAAAACTTTTCACTATACCTCTAAAAATGTGTAGTAGCAGAGCTTCCAGGGACTAAGCCACTACCCAAAGACTATACATGGACTGACCCTGGACTCCAACCTCATAGGTAGCAATGAATATCCTAGTGAGAGCTCCAGTGGAAGGGGAAGCCCTTGGTCCTGCCAAGACTGAACCCCCAGTGAACGTGATTGTTAGGAGGAGGGTGGTAATGGGGGAGGATGGGGAGGGGAATCCCCATATCGAAGGGGAGGGGGAGGGGCTGGGGGATGTTGGCCTGAGAACCGGGAAGGGGAATAACAATCGAAATGTAAATAAGAAATACTCAAGTTAATAAAGATGGGGAAAAAAAGAGAAAAAAAATGTGTAGTAGCGGGAGAATTTTCATGTGAATATTTAAAATCAAATGTCTCAAATGAATGTGTAGACAAGTTTAGGTTACATAGTAGCAAAATGTGAGCTGTAATCTCAGGAAAATTGCTTGCATTTTTCTCCCACACAAAAGATTCTTTTAAAAGAAATATAAGAGTGCACAAAACCACAACAGTGATGAAATGTGAGGAGACCAATTTAGCACCAATTGGATTACTATAATCAGTAATGGAAATTTAACATCTGGTTCTTTATGTAATTGAAACACAGAAACTTAATACGGCTTATATATACCTGGAAGAAACCCTGCATTACTTTAGGATTACCACCAAATAAAGACTGTGCAGGTATCAAATGAGATAACCTGGAACCACTCAGCCATTATTGGGTTACAAATGAGGAGTTAAGTGCAGGGTGCCCATGTACTTCTAATGCAGAAACAGAGGCTGCATTCGGAGCCAACATTGGGAACAGCACAAAAAGAGAGACAGTGTTACTTACTGCAGTAAAAGTCATAAAATGAAGTAAGACAGGCTATAACTGGTTTTGTTGAAAAAAACCTTGCTCGCAGAAATGTCATCATTCAAATGCAGAAACAAAGACCAAGAAAACGGTCAAGAATAAAAAGGAGAATCACAAAGTGATTGAGAAGCTGACAAAAGTACATGGCCCTTGTGTCCCTTTGTCTCCAAAATAACTTTTCCAAGGAGAGAGCATGTGCAGAAAAGCACCTTTATCTTCTGAAGCACAGGGCAAAAGCAGCTTCTGTATTTTCTATTATTTCATTTTCCTGGCCAGTCCCTGCTTTGCCAGGCAGGGAGTGGATAGAGGAAGTGAACATGAAGTCTGCTGTAAGTACTTGTTTGTTCTTCTGTTCTGACAGTATCAAGGACTTCTCAGCACTGGGGTGCACCATATTCTCAGTGATGAATTTGCTGTAATCAATGCTCATTTTCTTAGCTGAGATCTCATAATAACCAAACAGTGGAAATTGCCATAAAGTAAGAAAGCCCGAGTAAATGGCTTTTATGTGACTACTGTAATTTTAAAAGTGCAGATGCCGGAAATCTCTTCTAAGGTTCATGTTAAAGTACAGACCTACATTTCATGTTGAAACTTTACTGAAAGATACATTCTTGTTTTGTTTTGTTTTTTCATGTTATTGAACTTAATGGGGGATGCAATCAAAAGTACTTTAGGAAATATTAAGTCCACAAAATTCTCCCAGAAGGCTCCTGTTCCCTTGGGATCACCACATCAAACAGATATTGAATTCTGTGGCAACAGTGAAAAACACTTCTCAAAGAAGAATAAATAAGAATGGAAAAAATGTTTCATGGCTGGGTGACTACCCTGCACTATGTGATTAAATGATTGTGTTAACAACAACAACAGCAAAAACTTAAAATATGTTTCCTAGTTTTCCCACCACAATTTTACATTGGGCATTTAGCCAATGAAATTCAATCCATTTACAATTAGACCTCAAAAGATTAGGTTTTTGAGAGCCCCTGATAACAAAGCTACCCTTACTCTATACACTTTTTATAATCTTTAAATTACAAGATTTCAATTCATAAAGTTCATTCAGACACAAGTTTGAAGATCAATTTACCATACTTAAAGCAGGCTTAAATGAATGTTAAGTGTAATGATTCACATAATCTTCTGACAGACTGCCATTAAACTTGAAAATAAACTATAATATCAAAATGTATACGTAGTTCTAAGGGAAAAATGAAAATACAGTCAAGTATGCTTTTAAACTTTAAACTAATTTTCAACAATTTCTTCCCACTTCAAGAACAAGGTCCCCAATGGAAGTTAGAGAAAGGACTGAAGGGACTGAAGAAGTTTGCAACCCCATAGGAAAAACAATATAGGACCAACCAGACTTCCCAGAGCTCCCAGGGACTAAACCATTAACCAAAGAGTACATGTGGAATGACCCATGGCTCCAGCCCCATATGTAGCAGAGGATGTCCTTGCCTAGCATCAATGGGAGAAGAGGCCCTCCGTCCTGTGAAGATTAGATACCACAGTGTAGGGGAATGCCAGGGCAGTGAGATGGGAGTGGGTGGGTGGGTGTGGGAATATCTTCATAGAGGCAGGTAGAGGGGGAATGGGAGAGAGGGAAACCAGGGAAGGGAGTAACATTTGAAATGTAAATACATAAAATATCCAATAAAAATGTTTATAATGAAAAGAATAGAGAAATCCTAAAAAGAATCTCGGCAATAAAATCTTTTAAGCCTAAAAAGAATTGTTGACTTTAGGAATTCCATACTAAATTAAAGCTTTGTGGAAAGGGTAGGGTGTTTGTTGAGGGTTAAAAAAATATGTTATCCTTTCTGCTGGGTCAGACTGCTAGCTAGTCTGTTCCCCAAAGACACCACATCCTGAGGCATCCCAAAAGATCTTCTACACGGAGAATTTGGTAACAACCTTCCGGAAGTCACACAGCTGCCACAGGGAACCCAGTGGGATCAGGACCCATCACCTCCAAAACCCCCACATGACGAATACCACTACTTTTCCACTCATTCCCTTCTGCTGGGACAGAATGCTAGCTAGTCTGCTCCCTGGAAGACACCACATCCTGAGTCATCCCAGATCAGCTGCACTCACATTTGATAAGAACCCTCCTGAAGTCCCACAGCTGCCACTGGGAGCCCAGTGGAATTAGGACCCATCAACTCCCAAAACCCCCGCTCTCTGAAGTGGGCGGTTGGGGGAGCACTCTCACAGAAGCAGGGGGAGGGGTGGGATGGGGATTTCAGCTGGGGGGGGAGACTTGGAAAGGGGATAACATTTGAAATGTAAATTAAAAAAAAAATCCAACAAAAGAAAAGGAAAAAAAAAAAACCAAAAAAATCTCCTGACTCTCCTGAAGAGTGCATTGATTTAAAGGAACAAAATATTTTCATTGTTTCAATGTTTAGTCCTAGCAGTTTAATGATTTTATAAAAGCGATATTATTTCGTAATCAAGTAGATTTCAGATTCTCTGGAAAAGCAAGCTGACTCTTTGTTATCCTTATTTCTCTGAAGAAAATGCTTCTCACTTCCCGCATGTTACAGTCTTAGTATTTTATTCTTAAAGCCCTTTATTATTTAACTTGGGCATTATCCTTTGTTTGTTGGATGTGGTGTGTGTATGAGGTTAGTTTTTCTTCCTGGGCCTCTGAATTCCTATTTTATGTCAACTTTGTAGCATCTAAGAGCCTTATTTTAAGAAAGCACTCTTCACCTGATCTTCTCCTTAGAGAATCTAATTTTACATGTATTAGGCTTCAGTAGGTTGTGTTCCCCCATTCCCAATATTCTGTTAATATACTTTCAATTGCTTTATCCTTTGATTGAAAATGAAGTGCCCTGGGCAGGAGAGCGCTTGGGATAACAAACTTAGTTGTTTGTTCTGCTTTCTGCTCTTGGAGAAGACACAGGTCCAGTTCCAAATCTCAGGGAACTCAAAATAATGCATGTAAAAGTAAGTAAGTAAGTAAATCATTAATTACATAAATCTTTAAAATGGGTAATATCATTAACGATTTTTATTACTAAACTCTACAGTGTCACATCTGCTGGAATTGCATCTAACATACTTTTTATATCAGACAATGGAAATTTTCAACTCATGATATGAATTTTTTTTTTTTACGTCTTCAGTGACTCAATCTTATCTCTCGTTTCTTGATCCCATACAAATGCAACTTTTACTCTTTCCTTTATATGGAAGTTTCTGTAGCTATGGTTCCCTATGTATTTTCCAGGTTTTTATTCTGACTATACGAGTCAGGAGGTTAAAGACTTTCCCAGATACTCAGTTTGTGACTTTCTGTTTCATATTTGATTTACACTGGCATGGGTTTCTGAGCATATATAACTTCCATTTTTATTTTCATGAGAAAATTATACTGTAATTTCTCATTAATAATAAATGATTTTTTCATAAAATTCTATCTTTATATTAAGCATATACTTGTATACTTTTATTCATTGTCATTGAATTCATTTTCTTTGTTTAAAAACATGGCTAAGAATGAAAAATTTCCAGTTCTCAATTTATAAAAATAGTAAGATATACAGGAAACTTCTAGCCACTTATGTTCCATTCAATTTTACTATACCTCTTGAACATTTTTGAAAACTCTTCATTTTATTCTATCTACTCTCTTGATATTAGATTGCATAACACAGTATACTGTCTGTTTCTCAATGAATCCCCTCCCATGCTTCTCTAAGTGTTTGTACAAACATTCTGTTTCCTGCATTGTATTCTTTAGCACAGATCTTAATTCAGGTTTTCTCCTAGTGATTGAAAGATATTTGATTTGTTTCATTCATAATTCTTAGTTTTCTTATTTTATCTTTTCCTAGTTTATATGGTTTCTCTGTGAATATTGTGTTATTATTTCTTTTATATATCACCACCTCATTTATATGGATATATTCTTATAGAAAATTATGGCATAAGAAGGCACTTTTTTTAAAATCTTTATTAACGTGAGTATTTCTTATTTACATTTCGATTGTTATTCCCCTTCCTGGTTTCCGGGCCAACATCCCCCTAACTCCTCCCCCTCCCATTCTGTATGGGCTTCCCCCCCCCCCTCCCCCCATTACCACCCTCCCCCCAACAATCACCTTCACTGGGGGTTCAGTCTTGGCAGGACCAAGGGCTTCCCCTTTCACTGGTGCTATAAGAAGGCACTTTGTATGGCATTATTTACAGCACTGTCTTTTACCAGAGTCATCACAATATTTACAGAAGTCTCATTGTAAGAGAATGTTCAAAACTATTGCATTTTAGTTTTACTAAAAAAAAAAAACACCATTCATTTTTTTTTAAATATATTATTGTTCTGTGTAGATGTGGGGCAGGTGCAACTGGGCAAAATGGGTCTGGAAAAAGAGTGATGTCATAACATGTCCAAACCTTAATAATCTCCTCCTGAGACCAGCAAAGGTAAGGGGCAATCCCTCCCTGTACTGGGCCTATATGCTCCGGGTTTACAACTCTCATCTCCATTGAGGTAGTCATAGTAGCCTAATGGCCAAATTAAAGAGTTAACTTCTTCTCTCCCTATAACAATATGTCCTACAAGCACCTGGAATTCCTCTTCTTGAAATGAAGCATTCCCAGCACCTCAGCCACAGCCAGTCATATACAGTCACCCCCCCCCCAAAACCCTACCAACCCTACAAGATTTATATAGCTTTTATTACTCCCAGTCAAGAGAGCTGGAACACCGAAAACTCTTTTGGCAAAGGCTTATCTCCCTTGCAGCTCTGCTTCTGCATGCTTTGTTCCTTTCACTCTGTCAGGTGTCCAATAGTTCCTGAATACCCTGAAAGCAGAAACAATGAAGGGCCCACATGTGGGTTCATATAATGTGAGTGATACAACACATCCATGGAGATCAGTGGGCAACTTTCAAGAATCATATTTCTTTTATTGTAGGATTTAAAAACCAACCTCAAGTAGCAAAGGTTGTTTGACAAGGGTTTCTACCTCCCGTGCAGACTTTCTAGCCCATATCTCAATAATTCTCTCCTCCCTCTCCCTCTCCCTCTTCCCTTCTCCCCGCTCCCCTCCCTCTTTCCCCTCTCCCTCTCCTCCTCTCCCCCTCCCCTTCCTTCCCTCTCTGCCTCCTTCCTTCCCTCACTCTTTCTTCTACAGTCATCTAAAACATTTTCTAATGAAACCTTTATCCAACATAATATTTTTATTGCTTATTTGGGAATGTTCTTATAATGCATGATGTCCTCTTAAATTTGAAGATAATCTTCACGCAGAATGTATCTACGACAACTATTAAAATCCCACTTTAAAAAGATGTTCCTCGGGGTTGGGGATTTAGCTCAGTGGTAGAGCGCTTGCCTAGCGAGCGCAAGGCCCTGGGTTCGGTCCCCAGCTCCGAAAAAAAAGAAAAAAGAAAAAAAAAGATGTTCCTGGTATTGTTCACCAGAGTTCTAGCCTGGCTGTGCACAAATGCAGAGTTGTGTTCTCTCACAGATATGCAGATCGGAAGTCTGAAGTCAGTATGTCAGATGGGTTGATTTCTTCTGGTAGCTATTTGGAATAATCTGCTCCATGCTGGCCTCCCAGGTTGTGAAGACAGCTGGTTATTTTCCTTTCCTTGGCTTGTGATGTCTCTGTTCCATGCATGGAGGCTTTATAGTGGTGTCTCTTTACTTGTGAGCAATGATGTTAAGTCTGCGTAGAGTAAATCCATATTAGAATCTAGAGTCTAGATGCCTCCTCTATATTGTCTTCTCTTTCTCTGTTTCTTTCTTTCTTTCTTTCTTTCTTTCTTTCTTTCTTTCTTTCTTCCTTCCTTCCTTCTTTCCTTTCTTTTTTCTCTTCCTTCTTTCCTTCCTTCCCCCTTTCTTCCTTCCTTCCATCTTTCTTTCCTTTCTTTTTCTTCCTTCCTTCCTTTCTTTCTTTCTTTCTTCTTTTATTCTATTAATTTCTATCAGTCTGTCATCTGTCTGTCTGCCTATCTGTCTGTCTGTCTATCTATCTATCTATCTATCTATCTATCTATCTATCTATCTATCATCTATCACCTACCTATACACCATCAATCTTTTTTTTAATTTAATCCCCTCCCTCCATCTTTCTCCTACTACATTGTACAGGCACTGAAGAATGAAGGAAGTACATTTCTTTTAGTAAAGAAATGTTAGATGGGATTCAAATTCACAAACAACTTTGGAAAACAGTTCCTTTAATTTTTCTTAATTGAAAAGTTAAAAGCATATATACCAAGGGATAGAGAACATTCATGAAGTTTATTTTTTTCAACAGATCTAAAACCAACTTCTTTTTTTCCAAAAATAGTAAATTAAATAAAATATTTTTAATCAGAAATCTAATGAAGGTATTTAATTAAACTGTGTGACTTGGCCTTATAGTGAAAACCAGTTTTAGCATTTTCCCCTTCTCATTTCTCCATACAGATCATAGGATCTCAGTTTTAGTTGAGGAAAGGCTATGGAACCATAACCCAACAAAATACATGAAACATTAAATCTATCTTTAAAAAATGAGCTTTGGGTGTGGATGTTGGCATGTAAAACTGGCAGGAAACAAACACATTAAAAAAAGCACAAAGGAACTGTGAGAGAATTGCAATGCCAAGAAACATTGACTTTGGACTATAAAATCTGGTGTGACTGTTGGGAGACTTTAAAATAGCAATCACACGAAATCCTGCAGTGACTGGGAAGGAATGTGATCCTCAGTGATCTGCAAAGCTGTAGGAACACATTGGGAACACTTAGAACAAAAATTTGCTACAGGCTAAGGGGAATTTTCCTACTTACTATGAAGTGTGGTGAAACCCAACGTCCATTAAGCTCATCTGACACTTCAAATGAGGAGTCATGTTCGACATTTCTTTCCGAGCTCCAGCTCCACAAAAATGAACAAATGATTCCTTTGGTAGCCTACGAACTTAAAGAATATGCACATAAATGAAATTACTAACCACTTGTCTTTAATTACCTAAATAATTATCCCTTTATGTTTTTTCCATTTGAAAACTACATCAAATAAGGGAAGCATAATGGAATTTGCCTAACAAGGTTTTATAGTAAATATAATATAAACCATGGGTAAATGACACATTTTTGTAAGAATGGATTTCAGATTTTAATATCTCATAATCCTTTTGAGGTTTTGTCTAAATAATATCAAGTCAAGATATATACAGTTTTTATATATTGATATAGATTTATTGGCAGAGCATATTGGAAGTTTTACTGACAGAGAAAAATGTTGTTTAGTCTTTGTTTTACTGAAGAGTTGAATTTTTGAGGGCTCTCTGAATACTTCCTGGTCTCCTTTAATTTCAAGTATTTTTGTGCCTGCAGGAAACTTTCACAGTTGTCTTGAAATAATAAAACGTTGGTTCCAGCTTGATATAGGATGAAATCATGAATTATACTTTATTTATTTATTGGTTTCGTACTTATACATTCAGAAAAACACATAGAAGGAGAACAGAGCTCAGGAGAGTGACATGCTCTTGGATTCTCAGCCTTTAGGATGCTGAAGAGAGTCAGCTTATATTGTGAGAATCTATCTAAAATGAAAGAAAATTTTCACAAACAATGAAAGAAACAAAAAAATGAGTGAAGAAGATAAAAAGAAACTAAAAAGAAAATGAGACCCTAAGCATGTATGGAGGATAACTAAAATATATACATGTATAAGTAATTTAAAATGTGCAATACTTCAAAATTAATGTTCTTTTGTGGACTGAATTTCACTATGCAGTCAGTATTGGCCTAAATATTTTTCAGTTGCCTATTTGCAAAATATGGGGATTAAAAGGATATGACACTACACAAATAATTATTTATGAAATTAAGTATTCACAAAAAGTACATGGGACTGGGAAAGTCTGTGATTTGCACTGAGAAAGCTGTGTTTCTAAAAATGTACTGTATTAAAACATGACTAAAATTCACTATGTATCTTGTTAAAATAATTTCATGCAGTTTCTGAAAGCATTTTCCTCTAACGTGATAATATACATTGTGCATTACACAAAGAGTACATTAGGAAACCAGGATGTAATTACGCAGTTTTCCTTCGTTTGACTATAGAGCTCCTGTTAAAGGAGTAATTCTTTTTTAATTTGCTGTTTTATTTAAGGAACGTAGGAAAATTACTGACTCTACAAAGAGGGGTACCAATTATGGAAATATCTAAGGGACCTCCACCAATGTAAACTTGGATTAGTAGTAGAGAGTAGTTCATATTTCTACTTAAGCTTGTATTTACTATAGGGAAATTATCTTCATTTTTTTTCCTGGCCACAACACTATTATGTGCATTTTAGTTATGTAGCCTTACAATAAAATAAGGGGGTTTGAAAACAACAAATCATGCTTTAGACTTTTGCAGATGTTGAGCAAAGAATAGTGATAGTACCTTGGAGACACACAGCTTGTATGGTATGAATTCTTATAATGTTTGAATATAAATTTCACTGTACACATCCAGATGTGTACACCATAGTGTTTATTCCTTTAAACACCCAAAGTGGCTGGGAATCAAAAGGTTGAGTCATGACATAGAGTCAAGTAAACTGGAAATATTTCTGAAATAGTTTATTTGGGATAATATTTTACTGAACCTCTAGTTCTCTTAATAGCTGGCTCGTCCTTTAACTGTATGTTTTTAGAATGAAATGATAAAATATTTTTCATTAAGGTAAACAAATTAAACAATTTATTAAAATCTTAGATTGATTAACAAAATATGAGAAAATTTCAGTCCCCAGATACTTCTAAATGTAGGGTGAACAAATAATTAAGGTTAATTCAATGCTGGTTTTAATTTTTTATGATACATATTTTTCAAAAAGAGTAAATTGAGGTTGCACTGTAGTTACTGTCAATTATCCTGGACTCTTGTAATTTGCTACTCTGGAGGGTTGGAATGTGTACACTAATTTGGTTTTCTTTTAAGAATTTATCAGAAAGACCATAGTAATTCATCAGAGACTACTTTCTGTTGACTTTATATCAAAGTTTGTAAGTGTTGAGTATTAAGGCAGAACGGAATGAGTGTCATGGACTAGAAAATCACGTGCCATTTGAGCCAGAGGCCAGAATTCATAAAAAATTCACAAATTCTAGCCCTGCATTAAAAAAAATCAAAGCACATTTATTTGCTGAGTGATTTTTGTTTTTCATTTTACTTCTGTGGATAAACTCACATTTCTCTAAGTTGAGGATGTGCTCGATTCTTAAAGTGTTCTTCTACCATCTAGTGGTCGACCAGAGAAACTTCAGTTCATAGATCTTCCGACTTTTAAATGAGTAACTAAAATTTAGAACTAGGAAAAAAAAGGGTAAAGTTTTGATAATATGGTGTATACAAATCTCATCAAATATCATCACATGAAAATATGAGTGATACTCTAAAACGCAGAGACGTTAAATATATAATAACAATAGCCATTGTTAAAATGAGACGCTACATTTAATATTCTATATAAATATTTATTTAGACATTTTCTTTCTATTCCACAAACGATAAAGAGGTCTGGTGGGGCCGGTGGTGTGGGGACATCCTAGTGGAGACAGGGGGGCGAGGAGGTTTGGGATGTGGAATAATTGGAGGATGGACGGGGAGGGGAATAAAATCTGGAGTATTTAAAAAGAAGGAAGAGGAAGGCGAGGAGGAGGGGGGAGGAGGAAGGAGAGGAGGGTAGAGGGAGGAGGGGGGGGAGAGGGAGGGGAGGGGGGGAGAGGGAGGAGGAGGGGGAGGAGGAGGAGGAGGGGAGAAGAAAAATATATCTTGAGGGTAACAAACAGCTGTTCAGTAGGTCTAAGGCCAGCTCAGGAGGAAATTCATGTCAACTACCCTTGGTAGCAAAGGGCACAGACTGGAGAGACGAACCTATTTTAGCCATTTTCTGTATCACTGTAGCTTCTAACTGTATCCTTAAATTCCTGTCTTTAGAGCCATGGATTAGTGTAGCGCTCACTACTCAACAAAGAAGTTTCTTTTTGCAGCAGAAAGAGGTTACTAGAGAGATTCTCATGGTAATAATTCATAGACTAAGTGACCATGAGGTATCCTGTAGAATTTTCTTCTCTATTTTTTTTAAATTTTGATTTTTTAAATTAATTAATTTATTTTTACTTATTCACTTTGCATCCTGCTCACTGTCCCCATCTTAGTCACTCTCTCTCACAATCCTTCCACCATCTCCTCATCTACTCCTTTGAGCTGGTGGATCCCTGCGGGTATCAACTCTCCCTCCCCTCCCTTGACCCTGGAACTTCACGTCTTTGCAAGGCTAGGTGCTTCCTCTCCCATTGAGGCCAGACAAGGCAGCCCAGCTAGGAGAACGCATTCCACTTGCAGGCAACAGGTGTTTGGATAGCCCCGTTCCAGTTTTTCAGGCCCCCAAAGAAAACCAAGCTGCACATCTGCTTCTATTTCTTTAGGGATTGGGGGGCTGTTTAAATAGTTTATCTGATCTTGATTTAACATTGGTGTTATTTGTCTAGAAAAAAATCATCCGTTTCATTAAGATTTGTAATATAGTAATATTATAATATAGTATGCTTTTGTAATTTGTAATAATGTAGGCTTTTGAAGCAAGGATTTCCTCTTCCTTCCTTCCTTCCTTCCTTCCTTCCTTCCTTCCTTCCTTCCTTTTCCTTCCTTCCTTCCTTCTTTCTTTCCTCCTTCCTTCCTTCCTTCCTTCCTTTCCTTCTTCTCTTCTCTTCTTTCCCTTTCTTTCTTTCTTTCTTTTTTTCTTTCTTTCTTTCTTTTTTTTCTTTTTTTTTTCTTTTCTTTCCTGATGCAGAAATCATTGAGTAGAAAGTTGTTCAATTTACATGAGTGTGTAAGCTTTCCAGTTTTTCTGTTTTGGAAATCCAATTTCAATCCGTGGTCGTCTGAGAAGATACAAGGTTCTATTTTAATTTTCTTTTATCTGTTTAGGCTTGCTTTGCGACCATGGCCAGTTTTGGAGAAAGATTCATGAGGTGCTGTGAAGAAGATACATTTGGCTTTGCATGGGTGAAATATTCTGTGGATGTCTATTCAGTTCATTTGATTCACAATGTCTGTTAAATATTTCTCTGTTTAGTTTTTATCTGGATATTCTGTCAATTGCTGAGAGTGAGATGTTAATGTCTCCTACTGTTAATGTGTGTAGTCTATGTGTAATTTAAACTTTAGCAATGTTTTTTAATTCACAAGTGTGGGTGCCCTTGTGTTTGGGGCATATTTGAGAGATAATCTCAAGTTTTTTCCTTTGATGACTGTGAATACCCTTCCCAGTATCTTTTGATTACATCTTGTTGAAAATCTCTTTTACTAGATATTAGAATGGGTACTCCAGCTTGCATCTTGGGTCCGTTTGCCTGCAAAACTTTTTTCCAGCCCTTTACTCTGAGGTAATGTCTATCTTTATTGTTGAGATGTGTCTCTTGTATACAGCAGAATGATGAAGCCTGTTTTAGCATCCATTTTGTTAGCCTGTGTCTTTTTATTGGGGTATTGAGTCCATTGATTTTGAGAGATATTAATGGCCAATCATTATTATTGCCTGTTATTTTGATGTTGGTGGTGTTAAAGTGTGTGTGTGTGTGTGTGTGTGTGTGTGTGTAATTACTCATTCCTTTTGTTTTCTTTGATGCAGTTATCCTTCTTGTGTTAGAGTTCTCTTGCTAGTATTCTCTGTAGGGCTGGATTTATGGATAGATATTGTTTTAATTTGGATATGTTTTGAAACATTTTGTTTTCTCAATCTTGGGTGATGGGGAGTTTTGATTAGCATAGTCGTCTAGGTTGGTACCTGCAGTATTTTAGAGGTTGCAAGATATCTGACCAGGCCCTTCTAGCTTTTACAGCCTCTATTGAGATGTTAATTCTTATAGGTCTGTCTTTGTATTTTACCTAACATTTTTGTCTTGCTTTGATTAATATTCTTTCTTTGTTTTTAGATTTTGTGTTTTGATTATTATGTAGCAGGAGGATTTCCCTCTCTGGTTCAGTCTAATTGGTGTTCTAAAAGTTTCTTGTATGTTTATAGGCATCTCTTTCTTTAGGTTAGGAATGCTTTCTTCTATTATTGTGCTAAGAATGTTTTCCGGGCCTTGGAGCTGGGACTCTTCACTTTCTTCTACTCCTATTATTCTTACATTAGGTATTTGTCCCACGAGCGACCTTCCGCCGGCAAGAAGCACGTGGACATAGAAATTCTAGCTATGCGTAAAACTTTATTTCTATCTCATGGAGAAGCCCCCTTGCCACGCCAACATGGTGCGCTTATAAACCCCTAACGCCGCGCATCCACACCTGATTGGTTGCTTACTCATGACCTCATCAGGCACGCCCCGGAATGGGCAAAGACCTGGCACGAAGGCACTCTTGCATATGCGCACAGTTAACTTCCTAAAGGGGAGCCGGCTGGCACGGCGAAGGCTGGCGCCATCTTGACTGACTTGGCCTTCCACGTGGGGCGCAGTGGAAGCCAGCGCCATCTAGTGGTGGCGTGTGTATTGCGGCCCTCTACAGGTATTTTCATGGTAACTAAGATTTCCTGGATATTTTGTGCAAGAAACTTTTTAGCTTTAACATTTTCTTTGACTGATGTATCAATTTCTTCTACTATCTGTTATGCCTGAGATAATTTCTTCCTTCACCTGTGTTTTGTTGGTGATGCTTGCAAATATAGTTCCGGTTCTCTTCCCTAGGTTTTCCATCTCCAGGAATTCCTCAGTTTGTATTTTCTTTAGTGTTTCTCTATCCACTTCACAGTTTTATTTATTTCCTTGACCTGTTTAATTGTATGTGCCTGTATGACTTTAAGTGATTTGTTTCTTCTTTAAAGAACGCTATGCATTTGACTGCATTTTCCTATATTTCTTTAAGGGATTTATTCATTTCCTTTTAAGGGCCACTATCATCTTTACAAGATTGGATTTAAAGTCATTTTTTATAGTTAAGTTGTGTTAGAATACTCATGGCTTGCTGTATTGGGGTAGCTATGCTTTGGAGGTGTCATATTGCCCTGTCTTTTGTTTATTGTATTCTTCCAAAGACCTTTCACCATCTGGATGGTTCTCATCCCTGGAAGTTCTTGTAGTAGGTATTGAAGGAGGGAGTGAACCATGATGGTCCCCATGTCTCAGGCCTCTGATGAGTATCAGTTGGATGTGCCTTAGAGTTTTATTGCTGTGAACAGACACCATGACCAAGGCAACTCTTATAATAACATTTAACTGGGCCTGGCTTACAGGTTCAGAGGTTCAGTACAGTATCATCAAGGCAGGAACATGGTAGCATCAAGGCAGGCTTAGGCAAGGGGAGCTGAGAGTTCTACATCTTTATCTGAATGCTGCTAGCAGAATACTGTCTTCCAGGCAGCTAGGATGAGGGTCTGAAAGCTCACTTCCACAGTGACACACTTAATCCAACAAGGCCACACTTACTCCAAAAGGGCCACATCTAATAATGACACTCCCTGGGCCAAACATACAAAAACCATCACAGGCTGTATGGTTCCAGATGTGCAGTTCTGTATGGTTCAGGAGCCTCAGGTCCAATGAATGTTGTTGGAGAGGTGGCAAGAGAATGGATTTCCCCTGGGATGGCAAGCTGTCAGGGCAGCTTGGCTGTTGGTCCAGAGGACTTAGAGAGTGGGGAAGATGGGTGGGGGAAGGAAAGATTACCTTTATTGTTCAGGAGTATGGTGGAGGTGGAGGTGTAGGACAGGTGATGGCAGAATCGAAGTACCCCTGAGATAGCAGCCTGCTCAGAGCAGCTTGGCTTGGCACAGACGGCTCAGCCAGTAAGGGAAGTCGGTAAGGGAAGGAAAGGTAACATATATGGCTCAGGAGTCTCAGGTCTGATGGCATTATGGGTAGAGGATGCAAGAGAATGTAGGCCTTCCTGGGGTAGCAAACTGGTCAGGGCTGCTTTTCTTGGCCCAGAGTGCTTTGAGCAGGGAAGATGGGTGGAAGAATGGAAGCATACCTGTGTGGTTCAGGAATCTGATGACGGTGAAGAAGAGGTGAGAGAATTCCTGTTCATTTATCAACAGCTAAAATAGAATACCTACTCATAAAACTGAGAAATCATTGAGAAATAGGAAAAAGGAAGATTGGAAGAGTACGAGGACCAGAATATCTATTTCTCAATGTTAACTTCTAGACATGACAGCAATGCTGCCACCATGAGTTCCGGAAATAGGGTGCTTTAAACCAGATTGGATTAATTATAATAACAGTTGATGTGCCTGTGGGTGTAGAATAAAGTCCATAAGGCTCCACTTCTAGATAAAAAACTGTAATGAATCAATGATGGAAAAAGAAAAACAAATTAGTTTCTTCTAAGCTAAAGTTCTGTGATTGGTTATGGAATTGAAGGTAGTTAGCCCCAAATTCATCTATATGTGAGAAACACTAAACACATTCAAATTATGTAATATTTTATATATGTACTTATACATATACACATAAATAATATGCTTATGTATTATACATGTGAAGAGACAAAAAGAAAGAGAAGTGGAGAGAGAAGAAGTGGCTAGATATCCAAGCAAGAAAGGTTTGGGAAATTGGAAGGAGAAGGATAGTTAGAAATGATACAAACACAAATGGAATTCACACACACACACACACACACACACACACACACAAACATATCACAAATGAAAATGCATATATTCTAACAATTGAAGTCCAATATGGTCAATATGATTTAATTTTTATTGTGTATATATGAGAACCCATACTATGCAATTGTTCAAACAATTAATAATTAATACCAGTAATTCCCATGTTAGCTTAGGTGCTCTTGTCTGTCTAGCTGTCTGGTACAGTTCTGAACAGGATATGATCAGGACCTTATTAAGTGAATATTTATCCAGCTTCAGTTTTTATAACATGACATTTAAAAGCCATTCTCTATTGTTTTATATTTCCTTATCATTCTAGAATTAGTAATTTTAAACATTTATCACTATCCAAAATATGAGTGAAATAATCTTGAATCAGTAATGGGATGGCTCATTTAAAACATTTTATCTTTTATATTTATAAAGTTTGTAATGTAGTATTCCATAGTAGAAATTCCATATCAACAAGCTAGGAAATATAGTATTAATGAGCTTTGTATACAGCTCACTCGTCAAGAACAAGAACACATCACTATCTTATTTAGGTTCCATTAATATGTGGGATCAATAGGAAATTAATTCTTATAGCTTTCATTACATAGATACTGAAAATTCCATATATTCTTAAAGAATGATTTTTGTTTGTAACTTATTTTATATTAGTTTATATCCTACATTGGAATGAATCTGTGCAAAATGCCAAAATCTACAAAACATTCTAATTATTATTATCCTAAAATATTAAAATGTAGGCAAGATATTTGAAAATCTACCTCCATTGGTAGATATCAGATGATGCAGTAACACTGTGTGAAAAAATACTTGAAATGATCCTTTCTTTCCTTGACTAGATAAGACTGTCACCCCTTGATTAGATTTAAAATATAAGCAATATACTACACATTCTATAACAAGTAGCATTGTAAACACTGGAAAATGCAGTTAAAAAGTGGTTAGAAGAACAAATGTTTGGATCTGTCAGAATTACTTATCATTTAGTTTAACAAATTTTCAAAGGTAGTGTTTCAAAATTTCAACACCATGTTCTGTGTTGTTTTTAATATATAAACATAGTAAAAGCAATTATAGTATCAAAACTCTCTTAAAAATGATTATTTATAATTGATTTATGATTGTTGAATAAGCTTTCCAATTAAAAACATGTATGCTCATGCATCAACTTCAGCTTTCTGAAATCCCTTAGTAGAGAGGCCAGTAAGAAAGATATAACATCGATGGATAAGTAATAGGATCTCACAAATAAAAGTATCTTTCCACAAATGGTCCTGGTTCAACTGGATGTCAGCATGAAGAAGAATGTAAATCGACCCATTCTAATTTCATTGTATGAAGCTCAAGTCAAAGTGGATCAAACACCTCCACATAAAACAAGATATACTGAAACTAATATAAGAAAAAAAAATGTGGAAGAGCCTCAAACACATAGGCATGGGGGAAATTTTCCTGAACAGAACACCAGTGGCTTATTCTCTAAGACCAAGAATTGATAAATGGTACCTTACAAAATTGAAAAGTTTCTGTAAGGCAAAGGTCACTGTCCATAGGACAAAGCTCCAATCAACAGATTGCAGATTGAGAAAAGATCTTTAACAATCGTAGATCCAATATAGGCCTAATATCTAATATATACAAAGAGCTCAATAAATTAGACTCTAGAGAATCAAATAATCCTATTAAAAATGGGTTACAGAGCTAAACAAAGAATTCTCAACTGAGGAATATTGAATGGCTAAGAAGCACCTAAAGAAATGCTCAACATTCTTAGTAATGAGGGAAATGCAAATCAAAACAATCCTGAGATAACACCTCACACTAGTCAGAGTGGATAAGATAAACTCAGTTGACAGCAGATGTTGGCAAGGATGTGGAGAAAGAGGAACACTCCTCCATTGTTGGTGGGATTGCAAGCTGGTACAACCACTCTGGAAATCAGTTTGGCAGTTCCTCAGAAAAGTGGACATAATGCTAACTGAGGACCTAGTTATACCACTCTGGGGCATATACCCAAAAGATGCTCCAACATATAACAAGGACACATACTCCAGTATGTTCATAGCAGCTTTATTTATAAAAATCAGAAGCTAGAAAGAACCCAGATGTCCTTCGACAGAGGTTTGGATTCAGAAAATGTGGTGCCTACATATAATGGAGTACTACTCAGTTACTAAAAATAATGACTTCATGAAGTTCTTAGGCACATGGATGAAACTAGAAAATATCATCCTGAGAGAGGTAACTAAATCACAGAAAAACACACATGATATGCACTCACTTATAAGTGGACATTGGCCTAAAAGCTCAGAATATCCAAGATACAATTCATAGACCATACAAAACTCAAGAAGCAGGATGACCAAAATGTGGATGCATCAATTATTCTTAAAAGGGGGAACAAAATACTCAAGGGAGGAAACAATGAGTGGAGCAGAGTCTGAAGTAAAGACCATCAAGAGACTGCCTCTCCTGGGGATCCAGCCCATACACATACAGCCACCAAAACCAGTCACTAATGCTGATGCCAAGAAGTCCTTCTTGACAGGAGCCTGATATGGATGTCTCCTCAGGGGCTCTGTCAGACCTTTACTGAAAGAGATAGAGCTTGCAGTCTACCATTGAACTGAGAAAGTGAATCTCATTTGAGGAGTTAGGGAAAGAAGGACTGAAGGAGCTGAAGGGGTTTGCAATCCCATAGGAAGGACAATATCAACCAACCAGACCCCCCAGAGCTCCCAGGGACTAAATCACCAACCAAAGAATTCACATGAATGGATCAATGGCTCCAGTTGCATATGTAGCAGAGAATGGCATTATCTAGCATCAATAGGAGGAGAAGCTCTTGGTCCTTTGAAGGTCTTTTCTCCAGTGTAGGATAATGACAGAATGTAGAGGTGGGAGTGGGTTTGTGGAATGGGGAGCATCCTCATAGTAGAAGGGGTTGGGAGTAGGAGAGGCATGAAAAAGGAAAGGGGATAACATTTGAAATGTAAATACATAAACTATCCAATAAAAAAGAAAAAAAATATCTTAGATATCAGTAAACATTTCGTGAGTTTTGTTGGATAGTTTCCTAACTCATACCGGCTTATACATAATGTAAAATAGTATACACTGAGAAGAACCAGCACCCAAGACACAGATGGAGGGCACAGCTATGCTTAGAGTGAGCAGCATTTAGGATGGTTAGAGACTGTGGTGCTCTTAGAGTCTCCACATTTAGCTAAAGACCAATGACTGTGAATAGAAAAGAATAGTTATAAAATTCAATAGCACGTATAACACAATGAACACACACACACACACACACACACACAAATACACACACATACACAGCCACATAAACATGGGGCAAAAAAGGTTAGACTTTGAGGCCTTGCTCTATTGTGTTCATTATAACATGTTATTGCTTTAGTTATACTCCCACCTCATTAAGATAAAACTGATTTAGATTCACTGTTATATTTTATGGAGATAAGGGACAAGAATCGTGCTTTGGAAATCTCTAAGTGCCATTTTTCAAAGTAAAGATAAGCCTTTAAATGTTATGCTTAAATCAGAAAGTTATCTTAAGGGGAAGTCTTTTCTGTGAAGTAGTCTATTGGGATTTAATGGGAAATTTCAAACCTTAGGAAATAGATAATACATATTCATATGAATACAATGCCAACCTTCTATTGACTTCTTCAATAACATCCCAAGACAGAAAGAACCAGGATTTGCACTTTTATGTTTGTGGTATGCATTCTTTAAGATCCGGCTAGCAGCAATTTTAATTCACACATAAAGTGGCCACACCTCGACATATCTTTAAGGCCATCAAAAAATCATTTTATCAATTATGGTTTTTCATATTATTGGCTACCCTTTGTTATTTACAATGTTAGTATAGTAATAAAAACCAATAATATGGGGGAGAGGACTGCACTGCTGTTAATCAATTTCAAATATCATTTAATGAAATATTATGAAATATTTCTGGAAATAAGTAAGAGTCTATTAAAGAGCTGTGAAAAATTGTGCTTCTGATGCTAGTTTTTGGAAGCTATAAACATGTCAAGTAAAGTGGGCAATCAGAAACCATGTCTACTTTGGTGATGAGGTTTTTTTATACAGTGAATACTTTAAGAATGAATTCTGACTCAAGTTCCAGTCTCCCCTCATTCTTAGAGTAACAACACATGATCATTAATACTCCACATATGGAAAGGAAAAGAAAAAGATACTTGTTACAAATGGAAAACTAATAGAATTGCCTATGATCTAATTATTTTTTTTCATTTACTTACTGGATACAATTCTCAGGATATGATTTTGGCTGATAACATCTATCTAGCAAATAACAAACCCAAAATCGAAGGACAGGTCTGACAGCTGGGATGGATAGCTGTCTAGTATGTTATGCATTTTTTCTTACATAAGGATGTTTTTATTTACAGATTTTCTAATTCACATTCAAAACATGCCAAGACTTTAACACCTGTCACATCCACCTCATCCGGCAAGGAAGTTGCAACACCATCGGATCCTTGTCAAGAGCCTTTATTGCAGGACACCTTCATTGCTGATAGGGGGGGCCACGAGGCAAATTCTTTTATATACAACAGTATGCGTTAATAATCAGGGATTTGGGGCATGGGTCACCCCATTATCTTGTCCTCCAGGGGATTGGCGGAGAATGAATCACCTCACTAGCATGGTACCACCCATTCATTAGCATATTAACGGCCAACTGACAGCAGGTGCAAAAAACCGCACATGTGCAGTACCGTTGTTCACCACTGGAGGGCGCCCTACAAACACCTGTTTTATGATTGGAAGTTCTGTGCTCTATCTGGTGCTGACCTTCTACCAAGAAGCTAGCTAAAATGGGCTAGTACTATGTATTCGTTCTACAGCACCCAAGATGGATTCAAACTGTTATTTTCTTTGAAATAGTTTTTTTATGTCATTTTCCTAAAGATGTTTACTTCTACTGAATTAACAAGACTGGCACAGCTTTATTTTTTAATAATAATAATATATACTATAATGTTTCTGTATAAAAAAATTTCGAACTTATTATCTGAATCTGATTTAGGATAACCTGCTAGTAAAATTATGTACACTTTGCACTTGGTATTGTTTTATCGCTTATGCGAATTCTCCTGACAGTTTGTTTTCATTATTAATCTGTGTGTGGTAGTGCACCAATTGGAGAGATGTGGAGGTAGAGGAATCATAATCCCCCTTGGCTACAGAGCAAATTGGACAACAGCCTGGGTTTCATGAGAATTATTTCCAAAACAATAAAGTAAAGTAAAAATACAGACATGCATTATAGCAAACAGGTTAAATTTTGAACTGATTCTAAGAAGACACATGCTTGGCTTTCAATTCCTATGAGCCTTATCCTGAGTCACCATCAGCCTGTTCCTTGATTCCACAATGAAACAGTCAGAAAAGATAAGAAGTCAATACAAGCATAAAGACAAAAACTAGAGAGTTCCAGGTATGATCAAAGCATGCCCATAGCCACTAAAATCCAGAAGGTAGAAGAGGAATCCTGACTTTCCTATTAGACCTTACAGCCCAAACAAAAAGCTTAGTCCTGACTCATTGATATGGAGTTTGAAGTTTCCAAGTACAAAATTTTGAAACAATGACAAAAAAAAAACAAAACCAAATCAAACAAAAAAAACCCCTGTTGTCCCAGGTGAACAAGATTGTGGTAATTTTTTTTTCTTTTTTTATAGCAGGTACCACAAGAAACTAAGATCATTCTTCTTATGTATTAACATGAAGAACTGTCAGCTGTAGATATTAAGTATGAGCCATCTAAGAAAGCCAGAAATTTAATTAAACATCTACTTGATAAAATATTATACACACACACACACACACACACACACACACACACACACACACACACACATTTCTGTATGAGCTGTGTGGAATGCATTCCAACTGATGATCCTGGAAGAACAAGGTAGACTGCTAAGTTTCAAAAATATACTAATATTCTCCTTTCATTTATTAGTTCTGGCCATGTCTGATATGGTAATTGGAAAAACAATTGTAATACAAGCAAGAAGAGATTATATTTGTAACCGATTGGTGTAATGATTTTAGTATTATTACTATTTTTGTTTTTTGTTTGATGAGTAATTTAGGTGCATGTTTTAATATAAAAAATCACTTTAATTTGCATGCATGATCACCCACAGGAGAAGTAAATTATCATATTCTTTCTACACTTTAGCAACAAAAGACTAAGTGTTTGTTTGACTGGAAAGAATTTTGCTTTTGCTTGTTTGTTTTCCTGTAAAGTTTTTTTCTTTTTTATTGGTTATTTTATTTATTAACATTTCAAATGTTATCGACTTTCCTGGTTTCCCCTCCAACACCCCCCCATTGCACCCTCCCTCCCCAAGCCTCCACCAGGATGCTTCGCCATCCACACGCACCCTTCCGCCCCACCACAGTATCATTCCTCTATGCTGGGGATCAGGCCTTCATAGGACACCAGACTTCCCCTAGTATTGTTGCCAGACAAAGCCATCCTCAGCTACATATGCATCTGGAGCCATGGATCCCTCCATGTGTATTCTTCAATTGGTGGTATAGTCCCTGGGAGCTCTGGCAGGTCTGCCTGGTTGATATTGTTCTTCTTATGGGTGGCAAACCCCTTCAGCTCCTTCAGTTGTTCCCCTAGCTTCTCAATTGGTCTTCACTTGCTCAGTCGTTGACTGCAAGCGTCTATATCTGTATCAGTAAGGCTCTGACAGCCTCTCAGGAGACATCCATATTACACTTCTGTCAGCAAACACTTTTTGGCATCATCAAGTGTGTGGGTGTGGTGTCTGTATATGGGATGGATCCCCAGGTGAAGCAGTCTCTGGATGGCCTTTCCTTTGGTTTCTGCTCTATGCTTTATTCTTTTATTTCCTTTATACAGGAGCAATTATGGGTTAAAATTTTGTGAGGGCACCATCCCTTAACCAGAGGCCTGGTCTAACCTCTGAATATGGTCTCTACAGGTTCTATCTCTCCTTTGTTGGGTATTTCAGCTAATGCTATCACCAGTGGGTCCTGGGAGCCTCTGGCTATTCTGGCATTTGGAACTTTCTGGAGGCTATGCCCAGTTCCCCATCCCCCATTGCTACACACCCCTGTTCAATTTCCTGACTCACTATACATCTTGCCTGTCTCCTCCCATACCTAATCCTGCCCACTTTTTCCTTTCCCCTTCCTATCCTCCCAAGTACCTCCCACCCTCAAACTCCCTTGATTATTTTGTCCCCCCTTCTAAGTAGGACTGAGGCACCCCCACTTTTCCTTTTTCTTGACCTTCATATGATCTGTAAGTTGTATCATAGGTCTTACAAGGTGTTTGTCTAATATGCACCTATCAAGGAGTACATACTATGTGTGTTGTTTGTGATTGTCTTACCTCATTCAGGATATTTTCTAGTCCCATCCATTTACCTGTGAATTTCCTGAAGTCATTGTTTTTAAAAGCTGAGTAATACTCCATAATGTAAATGTGCCATAATTTTTGTATCCATTCTACAGTTGAGGAACATTTGGGTTGTTTCTAGCTACTGGCTATTACAAATAAGGCTGCTATGAACATAGTAGAAAAGGTGACCTTGTTATATGTTGGAGCATCTTTTGTGTATATGACCAGGATTGGTATAGCTGGGTTCTCAGGTAGTATTATGTCTAATTTTCTGAGAAACTGCCAGAGTGATTTCCAGAGTGAATGTACCAGCTTGCATTCCCACCAGCGATGGAGGACTGTTTCTCTTTCTCTGTATCCTTGCCACCTTCCGCTGTCACCTGATATTTTCATCTAAGCCATTTTGACTGGTGTGAGGTAGACTCTCAGGGTTGTTTTGATTTGCATTTCCCTTATGACTAAGGATGTTAGTAATTTCCTTAAGTGCTTCTTAGCCATGTGAGATTCCTCTGGTGAGAATTCTCTGTTTAGCTTTTACTACATTTTTAATAGGGTTGTTTGGTCCACTGGAGTCTTATTTCTTTTTTTTTTTTTGTATATTTTGGATACTAGCCCTCTATAGTAAAAAGTAAAAATCTTTTCCCAATCTGTGGGTTGCCATTTTGTTTTATTGGCAGTTTCATTTGCTTACAGAAGCTTTTCAATTTTATGAGATCCCATTTGCTGAGTGTTGATCTTAGAACATAGGCAATCTTCTGATCAGGAAGATTTGCCTGTGACCAAGTATCCTAGGCTCTTCTCCACTTTCTCTTCTATTAGATTCAGCATATCTGGTTTTATATGGAAGTTCTTGATCTACTTACACTTGAGCTTTGTACAAGATGATAAGAATTGGATCAATTTGTATTCTTCAAACTGTGGACCAGTAGCTGAACCAGCACCATTTATTGAAAATGCAGTCTTTCTTTCATTGGATGGTTTTAGATTCTTTGTCAAAGATCAAGTAACCATAGTTGTGTGGGTTCATTCCTTGCCTCCCCCCTTTTATGTCAAACAATTTATTTTTTGGATAATTTTATTTACATTTCAATCCTTTCTCTAACTCTTTCAATGGGGACCCTGTTCTCAGTTCAATGGTTGGCTGCAAGCATTCTGTCATGCTTTGGCAGAGAAACTCAGGAGACAACTATATCAGGCTCCTGTCAGAATGTACTTCTTGTCATCAGCAATATTGTCTCAGTTTGGTGGCAGTAAGTTTAAGGGCTGGATCCCCAAGTAGGGCAGGATCTGAATGGAAATCCCTTCAGTCACTACTCCAAACTTTGTCTCTGTATCTCCTCCTATAAATACTTTTGTTTCCTCTTCTAAGAGGGACTGAAGCATTCACTTTTTGGTTGTCCTTCTGTGTGAGGTTCATATGGTCTGGGGATTGTATCTTGGATAATCTGAGCTTTTGGGCTAACACCTACTTATCAGTGAGTGCATATCATATGTGTTCTTTTGATTGGGTTACCTCACTCAAGATGATATTTTCTAGTTCCATCCATTTGCCTATGAATTTCATGAAGTCATTGTTTTTAATAGCTGAGTAGCACTGCATTGTGTAAATGTACTATATTTTCTATATCCATTCCTCTGTTGAAGGGCGTCTGTGTTCTTTCCAGCTTTTGTCTATTATAAATGAGGTTACTATGAACATAGTGAAGCATGCATTCTTGTTATATGTTGGAGCATCTTTTGGGTATATATCCAAGAGTGGTATAGCTGGGTTCTCAGGAAGTACTATGTCCAATGTTCTCAGAAACCTCCAGACTGTTTTCCAAAGTAGTTGTATCACTTTGCAATCCCACCAACAATGGAGAAGTGTTCCTCTTTCTCCACATGCGGTTAGCATCTGAGTTTTTGATCTTAGCCAATCTCACTGATGTGAGGTGGAATCTCAGGGTTGTTTTGATTTGCATTTTCCTAATGACTAGAGATCTCAAACATTTCTTTATGTAGTTCAATATTCCTCAGCTGTTAATTCTTCATTTAGCTCTGTGCATCATTTTTTAATAGAGTTGTTTGATTCTCTGGATTGGAACTTCTTGAGTACTTTGAATGTATTGGATATTAGTCCTCTGTCGGATGTAGGATTGGTAAAGATCTTTTCCCAATTTTGTCCTAATGACAGTGTCCTTTGCCTTACGGAAACTTTGCAATTTTATGATGACCTATTTGGTGATTCTTGTTCTTATAGCAGAAGCCATTGGTGTTCTGGTCAGGAAAATTTCCCAAAGAGCCCATGTGTTTGAGGCTCTTCCCTACTTTTTCTTCTATTAGTTTGGGCATATCTAGTTTCATGTGGAGATCCTTGATCCACTTCTACTTGATCTTTGTACAGGGCAATAAGAATGGATACATTTACAATCTTCTATATGCTGACCTCCAGTTGAATGAGCACCATTTGGTGAAAATGCTTCCTTTTCCCCACTGGATGGTTTTAGCTCCATTTTCAAAGATCAAGTGACCATAGGTATGTGGGTTCATTTCTGGGTCTTTGGTTCTATTCTACTGATCTACCTGCCTATCTCTGTACCAATACCATTCAGTTATTGTTGCTATTGCTCTGTAATCAGCTTCAGTTCAGGAATGATGTTTCCATCATAAGTTCTTTTATTGTTGAGGATAGTTTTCGCTATATTGGGTTTTATGTTATTCCAAATGAATTTGCAAATTGCTCTTTCTAACTCCATGGAGAATTGAGTTCGAATTTTGATGGGGATTGCATTGAATATGTAGATTGCTTTTGGCAAGATGGCCATTTTTTATTATATTACTCCTGCCAATCCATGAGCATGGGTGATTTTTCCATCTTCTGAGTTCTTCATTGATGTCTTTCTTCAGTTATTTGAAGTTCTTGTCATACATATATTTCACTTGCTTGTTCAGAATCACACAAGATATGTTATATTATTTGTGACTATTGTGAGAGGTGGATGCTGTTTCACTTATTTCTTTTTCACCCTGTATATTCTTTGAATAGAGGAAAGCTACTGATTTGTTAGATTCAATTTTATATCTAGCCACTTTGCTGAAGGTGTTTATCAGCTTTAGGGGTTCTCTGGTCGCATTTTTTTTAATGTATGCTATCATATTATCTGCAAATAGTGACATATTGAATTTTTGCCTCCTAATTTGATCTCCTTTAGTTGTCTAATTGATCTGGCTAGAACTTTGAGTACTATATTTAATAGGGAGACAGTGTCCAGCCTTGTCTTTTCCCAAATTTTAATGGATTTTCTTTGAGTTTCTCTCCATTTAGATTGATGTTGGCTATTGGTTTGCTGCACATTGCTTTTATTATATTTATTTATGAACCTAGAATTCCCGATCTCTCCAATATTTTTAGCATGAATGTGCATCGTACTTTTTCTAAGGCTTTTTTAGCATCTATTGAGACGATCACATGTTTTCTTTGAGTTTGTTTATATAGTTTGAGTTGCTATAGTAGATTACATTGCTTGATTTCTGTACATTAAACCATACTTGCATTCCTGAGATGAAGCCTACTTGATCATGTTGGATGATCATTTTGATGTGTTCTTTGTCCTTTTTGAGTATTTTTGCATAGATATTCATAAAGGAAATTGGTCTGTAGTTTTCTTTCTTTATTGTGTCATTTTGTGGTTTAGGTATCAGTGTAACTGTGGTTCCATAAAAAGAATTGTATAGTGTTCCTTCTGTTTCTGTTTTATGGAATAGTTTGAGAACTATTAATCTTCTTGAAGGTCTGATAGAATTCCGTACTAAAACCATCTGGCCCTCAGTTTTTTGTTTTTTGTTTTTTGTTTTTTTTTGTTGGTAGACTTCTAATGATTACTTCTATTTCTGTGTGGGGCTATAGGGCTGTTTAGATGGCTTATGTGATACTACTTTAACTTTGGTACTTGGTATCTGTCTAGAAAATCATCCCTTTCATTCAGGTTTTCTGGTTTTAATGAGTATAGACTTTTGAGGTAGAATCTGATTTTTTTTAAATTTCCTCAGTTTTTCTTGTTTTGTCCCTTCTTTGTTCCTGATTTTGATAATTTGTATACAGTCTTGTGCTCTCTGGTTAATTCGGCAAAGGGTTTATCTATATTGTTGATTTTCTCAAGGAACCAGCTCTAAGTTCATTCTCTGTATAGTTCTGTTTGTTCTTACTTGGTTGATTTCAGCACTGGGTTTGATTATTTCTTGCCACCTATTCCTCTTGGGTGTATTTGCTTCCTTTTGTTTTAGAGCTTTCAGATGAGCTGTTAAGCTGATAGTATATGATCTCTCCAATTTATTTTATGGAGGCACTCAGAGCTATGAGATTTCTTCTTACCTATGCTTTCATTGTTTCCCAAAAGTTGGGATATGTGTGCTTTCATTTTCATTGAATTCTAAAAAGTCTTTTATTCCTTAATTTCTTCTCTGACCAAGTTACTGAGTTCTACAACTTCCATGTGTAAGTGGGTTTTCTGTAGTTTTTATTGCTTCTGAAGACAAGCTTTAGTCCATGGTGATCCCATAGAATACATAGGGTTAACTTAATGTTTTTGTATCTGTTGAGGTTTGTTTTGTGTCTGAGTATATGATTGATTTTTGAGAAGGTACCATTAGGTGCTGAGAAGGTATATTTTTTTCTTTTTGTGTGAAATGTTTTCCTGATATCCATTAGATCCATTTTGTTCATAACTTCTTTTAGTTTCACTGTGTTTTGTTTAGTTTCTGTTTCCATGATCTGTCCATTGGTGAGAGTAGGGTATTGCAATCTTCTACTATTATTATGTGAGGTTCAATGTGAATTTAGGGCTTCAGTGAAGTTTTTGTGGGTGCCATTTGGAACATAGATGTTCAGAATTTAAAGCTCATCTTGGTATATTTTTCCTTTGATGAGTATAAAGTACCCTTCCGTATCCTTTTTGATAATTTTTTGTTGAAAGTCTATTTTATTTGATATTAGAATGGCTACTACTGCTTTTTTCATATAACCAGTTGCTTGAAAAATGTTTTCCAACCTTTTACTCTGAGGTAGTCTCTGTCGTTGTCACTGAGGTGTGTTTCCTGTAAACAGCAAAATGCTGGGTTCTGCTTACATATCCAGTTTGCTAGACTATGTTTTTTATTGGGGAATTGAACCCATTGATGTTGAGAGATATTAGGGACCAATCCTTTTGTTTCCTATTATTTTTGTTGTTAGAGGTGGAATTATATTTGTGTGGCTATCTTCTTTTGGGTTAGTTGCAAGAAGATTACTTTCTTGTTTTTACTAGGGTGTAGTTCCCTTTTTGTGTTAGAGATTTCCATCTATTACCCTTTGTAGGGCTGGATTTGTGGAAAGATATTGTGTAAATTTGTTTTTTGTCTTGGAATACTATTTTGGAATATTTTGATTTCTCCATCTGTGATGATTGAAATTTTGCTGGATATAGTAGCCTGGACTGTCATTTGTGTTCTCTTCAGGTCTGAATGACATCTGTCCAAGATCTTCTAGCTTTCATGGTCTCTGTTGAAAGGTCTGGTGTGATTCTCATAGGTCTGCTTTTGTATGTTACTTGACCTTTTTCTCTTAGTGCTTTTAATATTCTTTCTTTGTTTTGTCCATTTGTTTTGTTGACTATTATGTGATAGAGTAATTTGTTTTCTTGTCCAGTGTATTTGAAGTTCTATAGGCTTCTTGTATGTTCATAGGCATCTCTTTCTTTAGGTCAGGTAATTTTTCTTCTATAATTTTATTAAAGATATATACTCGCCCTTTAAGCTGTGAATCTTTGCTCTCTTCTATACCTTATTCTCAAGTCTGGTCTTCTCATTGTGTCTTGGATTTCCTGTTTATTTTGGGTTGGGAGCATTTTGTATTTTGCATTTTCTTTGACTGCTGTGTCAATGTTTTCTACAGTATCTTCTGCTCCTGAAATTCTCTCTTCTATTTCCTGTATTTTGTTGGTGAAGCTCGCATCTATGATTCATGATTTCTTTCCTAGATTTTCTATCTCCAGGGTTGTCTCTTTTTATGATTTCTTCATTTTCTCTGTTTCCATTTTTAGATCCTGGATGGTTTTGTTCAATACCTTTACCTGTTTGCTTGTGTTCTCCTGTATTTCTTTAAGGGAGTTATTCGTGTCCATCTTAAAATCCTCTATCATCATCATGAGATATGATTTTAAATCAGAATCTTGCTTTTCAGTTGTGATGGTGTATCCAGGACTTGCTCTAGTGGGAGAACTGGGTTCTGATGATGCCAAGTAGTCTTTGCTTATGTTTTTGTGCTTGCCTCTCCCCATCTATTTATCTCTAGTGCTGCCTCTCTTGCTGTCTCTGACTGGAGCCTGTCCTTCTTGTGATCCTGGTTGTGTCAGAAGTCCTCAGAGTCCAGGTGTCTTTATGATCCTGTGATTCTGTGATCCTGTGGTCCTAGGATCCTGAGTATGTCAAAGCTCCTAGGAGGCAAGATGCCTCTAAGATACTGAAGACCTAGTGTGACCAAGGTCCTGTTGTGTCAGAGCTCCTGAAGGTCAAGCTTTCTCTGGGCATTGCAGGAGTAGGTAGCGGGAGGCCAGAGCCCTGGGTTTTCTCTGTGCACAGATTCAAGCTTGAATGAACTTGTGCCTTTGGGTGGGAGGGGGTTTGTGTTTCCCTGGTTCCTATGTGGGTACCAGTTATGCTGAGTGTTGGATGTTGGCCTCAACTGTGACCTGAGTGTGTTAGAACTCCAGTGCTCCTGGATATGTCAGGTCTCCTGTGAGTTGAGCTTCCTCTGTGATCCTGTACTCCTGTGATCTACGGCCTGTGAGGGAACCTATGATCCTGTGATCCTGTGTTCCTGTGACCCTGTGTTCTTTGATCCTTTGTTCCTGTGGTCCTGGGCATAGTAAAGCACCTGTATGGTGGGCTTCCTCTTGGTGTTGTGGGAATAGTTGCTGAACTAGCACCCAAGGTCTGCTCAGGGCACAAGATCAGACCTGAAGCGACCCACACCACTAGCTGGGTGGGGGTTCCTGTGTCCTTGGATCTTGAGGACTCAGTTACTCCCGGTATTGGGACAGATGTTGTGCTCTCCTCCCCTGTGATCTAGGCATGTTATAGCACCTGGATGATGAGCTTCCTGTGGGTGTTGTAGAAATGGGTGCGGAACCCGTGCCCAAGGTCTGCTCAGGGCACAAGTTCAGACAGGAAGCATGAGTGTTTTAACTATTATGTGGTGAGAGGAATTTCTTTTCTGGTTCCATCTATTTGGTGTGCTGTAGGCTTCTTGTATGTTTATGGGCAGTTCTTTTCTTAGGTTAAGGAAATTTTCTTCTATAATTTTGTTGAAGATAATCATTGGCCCTTTGAGTTGGGAATTTTCACTCTTTTCTATTATTCTCAGGTGCAGTCTTTTCATTGTGTCCTGGTGTTCTTGAATGCTTTGAGATAGGAGCTTTTCCCCTTATTTTCCTTTACTGTTTTGTCGATGTCTTCTACTGTTGAGATTCTCTCTTCTATGTCTTATATTTTGTTGGTGATGTTTGCATCTGTGTCTCCTGTTCTCTGTCCTTGGTTTTCCATCTACAGAGATGTCTCCCTTTGTGTTTTCTTTAATGTTTATATTTTCAGTTTTGGATCCTGGACAGTTTTTTTCAACTCCTTTACCTGTTCTCCTATATATCTTTAAGGGATTTATGTGTTTCTTCTTTAAAGGCTTCTACTTGTTTACTTATGTTCTCCTGTAATTCTTTAAGGAATTTTTTTATTTCTTTCTTAAAGTCCTCTATCTTCTTCATGAAAGGAGGACTTAGGTCTGAATCTTGCTTTAAAGGTGTGCTAGAATATCCAGGACTGGCTGTGGTGGGAGTACTTTGTTCTATTGTTGCCAAATCAAGTTGGTTTCGGCTGCTTCCTTTCTTTTTTTAAATTATTATTATTTTTTCTTTTATTGGATTTTTTTAATTTAGATTTTAAATGTTATCTCCTTTCCCAGTTATGCTTTCCTCTTATCATCTGATTATCTCTGGTATTGTCTGGCTTCCCTGTCTCTGACTAGAGCCTGTCATTACTGTGAGCCTGTAATCCTATGATTCTGTGATCCTGGATGTGTCAGAATACCTGGGTAGTCGAGCTGCAATTGGGATGTGGGCTATGTGGGTTCAGATCCAAGGCTCAGGCTCTACTCCTGACACAGGTGAAAACTGGAATGTGCTCAGGTCTCTGGCTAAGTTGGGAATCTGTATGCAAGGGTTGAAGAAGTCCAGGTACACTGGGTATTGGTGAGGGATTTGAGGTCTTACCTATGACCCTGGCTGTGTATGAGTACCTAGGGTGTCAAGCTGCAATGGGGGGTGTGGGCTGTGTGTGTATGGATCCATGGCCAAGGCTCTGTTCCTGGCACAGGTAGAAATTGGAAGCAAGTGGTTTTATTCTATTTGTAGAAAATGTTTATATTTAGTCTGAAGAAAGAGTTGAAATCCAAATGCAAATTCTTGCTTTTCACATGACCAATCAAAATGTGTAGATGGCCCATTGAATTCCAGGGTTGAGGACGCTGCAGAAAATCCCATTAACAGAATAGACAATGCTAACAGGAAGAAGAGGTAGCCCCCTGACTTAGTAAAAATGCTGTTGTCGTTATCAATTCTAAAAGTTCTAAATGGATTGTGTTTATCAGTATTTTGAGTAACCACTGTCAACAATAGGTAACTTTCTTAACCATTTCCCCAAAGTAGTTCCAGGAATTTTTCCCCAACCAATATTATTTTACCAACTGTCTGATCAGGTTTTCCATATCATATTTGTCATTCTAATAGCCACCGTCTGTGTGTGTCTGTGTGTGTGTGTGTGTGTGTGTGTATGTGTGTGTGTGTGCATGATGTGCACGCAGGCGAGTGCATGCACTCCAACTTCCCTTAAGTATGTGAAGCTCACCTTTCCATTTCACTCAAGTAATCCAGTAACTTCTGTAATTTTTTTGTCTTTCATCTAATCTTTGAAAAATTCCATGAAACAAACTTCTCCTTAAGCTATATTTAACATTTCAGATGGAGTTCTCTCCTCCTCTCAAGCTGACTTCTAAACTTCATCTTCCTTCTGACATTTTTTTTAATGGTCCCACATAGTTCACAGGTTTGTCCTTGTTAAATTTCTCAATTTAAACTTTTAAATTTTAACCAATTTTCACCTCTGAGACACGCTGCATTTTAATAGTTTCCTATTCTTAACAAATTTACATCTGTAAACTTAACAAATGTATTGTATTTCAGATTTAACACGAGGAAGGGAACCACAAATTATTTGTAGCTGAGGGTGAATTTGATAATTGGTGTTTTATAAAAGAAAAATTAACACAGGATTTTTATATTAAATTGCTTATATTGACATAAAGCTAATGATGCAAAGAGTATATTAGAAAAACAAAATATAATATCAGTCTGAATTTATTTTATAATCTTTACTTTAATATATATTATGAAGTTGACTATATTTCATCACTGGCAATATTTGTTCAGTTACTAGTATTTCAAAGATGTATGTGTATAATCTGTGTATTAAAACAAGAGTAGCTTGAAAAAATAAATGTGTTTCAAGGATGTGACATATCTCTCTAGTTCTTTCTCATTTGGATGATGGAAGATTTTGCTCATCCATTGCTACAAGGAGGAATTCTAGCAAAAGAGAAAGATAATCTTTACATATCTTTACATGCTATATACACTTTAAAAATATAGATCTTCAAAGAAAGGATATTTCAGACACATAATGAGTATTTTGAGAATCCCTAAAGCAGAAAAATACTTAGGCAGAGGATGAAATGTATATTCTCAAACTCAAAGGAGGACCTTACATAAGCTGTGAAGCCCATCTCCTGTATTTAATAAGGTGCTTTACAGGACACACTAGCATCTATCACGGTCAGCATTCACTGAAATTTGCACATATGATGCATTCATCAGCACCAGCACAGCAACTAAACCCAGTGTGGCCCATGGACAAAACAGTCAAGGATCAAGGAATAGCTCAGGTGAATGTCTAGGCCAGGAGCACCAACTCTGAAGTACAATGAAGTTCAAAGTTGTCTAATTAACTACCAGACTCTAATGATAAATTCATGACATAAAAAGATTTACACCCTAATTTTGATTGGGAAAAACTTCCTCTTGCAGTATTACTGTTAAGAACAGATAGTACAAAGAAAAATCAGAAACAAATAATCCCTTGAATTACAGTAAGTGTTTCTTCATTCTAGTACACATTTGACCATTGCAAACATTTCCTTTGATAATTCATCTCTTTTCTTGACATTTAGTTGCTATTTTTGGTCATGTAGTTAGGCTCATGTCCTCAAGGGGGCACTTGAATATAAGGTAAATCAATTCACAGGCCTAGTTTCAAAGCCCTGTAGGAAAATATTTAATTTTACCAAGTAAAACGTTTATTTTGACATTTTCCATATGCAAAGCCTGCGGTCTTCCAATACACTTCTGAGAACTACAGTTCGCCATGTGTAAAATGTTAGATGTTCTTCTACGTAAGTAAACCACACTTTCCTCCTCACAGAGAATTTTTCTATGTTAAAATGTACCATGTTTTAACATCAGACACGAGGTAGGTATGTGCAGTTTGTTAGCAGTAAAGGAAATACAGAATGAGAATTGACTGACTGTAAAAGATCATTTCACACAATGCTTTGTCATTTCCAATCTTTATATTTTAATAAAATATAGGTGTTGTGAATTAACTCAATCTACTTAAAATTCTCTACTCAGGGACATTCAATGTACTCAGAGACAAGTCACTGGCAAACATTGGTATAATAGAGAAGTAGTTAACCAAGTTTAGCTTCCAGATATAGAAATATGACCATTCCTATTCAGTTAATAGGGACGGAGTAAGGATTAGAGAATGAAAGGACAATTAGACAATACTACAGTATCACTTCAGCAAGCACTGAAGCAAGTTTAATTTTTTTCCAGTCTGCTTTTAGATTGTTCTAGGTACATACAAAGAATATGGCTAATTCTAATGCATAGAATAGTCAATGATCAAACAAAACATAAATAAAGGTCCCATGGTATTCAGGGACTTAGCAAAATAATCAAGATCTTATGCCTACTTTCTTGTCCTAGCCAATGTCAAATTCTAGCCAAAATCATTGAAGTGGCACCAAGAACTCTCCATAGAAATAAAGGGAAGTTGCACAGTTGGCCTCATGACTCTTACAAGATGACAGCCAGTATGGCCTTCAACACAAAATACTTTATAAAGTAAGGGTAGATAACTCCTTGAAAAATAAAGGAAATCCAAAAGTAAGATCTCATTTTCTATGGGACATGAGGATGATTATAACTCTAAACAAATATCTCTACAAAGGAAATTCTGTTTATTGTTATATTTAATATGTTTTTTCCGGAGTTGAAGATCGAACCCAGGGCCTTGCGCTTGCTAGGCAAGCGCTCTACCACTGCGCTAAATCCTCAACCATGCTTAATATTTTATATTGTTAAATAACAATAATATATTGTTTGCTTAATATTTTAATATATACTTGTGCAATATGCTGGTTTGAAGAACACATTTATTACAGAAGACCAGGTGCACATGATTAGTATGTCAGAGCACACAGTTGTTGCAATCAGAACAATTTGCTTCTATTTCTATAGCATTTTTCTTTATTTTTGGTATTATAACAATTATAAGATGATAAATATACATACATACATTATATGTTATACATGTTATACAATTAACTCCTTCTATTTAAATTAATGTTACTTTCTTCTTTAACAACTTACCTGCCTCCAATCATGACACGCCTGACAGCTACCACTCTATAATCTATTCTCATGTGACATACATACACTTTGACCTCACATAAACAATGACATCATGCTTTTTTCTGTACCTGTTTTGATGCACGCTCTTTAATGTCTCTTTAAATTGTTCTCACAATGATACATACTTTTTAATAGATAGTACTCCACTTCGATTTACACCATTGTTTTTTTTATCCATTTCTTCACAGATTCTTAGCTAATTCCTATATTGACTTTTTTGTAAATATCTATATACTAGTTGTAGTTTATACAAATATAAAAACACAGAAAGTGATATCACTGGCTCACTTAGTTCTACTTTTAGTAGTTTTCCCTATCTCTGAACTTATTACAAAAGGCACATATTCATATCAGACATATCAGTGATATGTAATAGTCCCTCAGCAAACACCATTTCACCAGCCTTTACTATCATATGAGACACAGTCTATGTTGATAACACATTGTGACTTTGGTTTTCACTTCTTTGTGGTACATCCCAAATAATTTAGTCATTTCTTCCAAGCTATTCAATTTCATTTTCTGTGTAGTTGAACCTAATGTTCTCACAATACAGTGAATTTTGACTAAATACAAGGTTTTGACTAAATACCTTTCTTCACATGTGTTTTTACTCATTTACATATGTGTTTTAAATCCCTGGTATTGCTGGTGCTTTTTTTTGCATCCAGTTTATTTTTCTCAGAAACAACTTTTAGTTTTATTGATATTTTCTATTGTTTCAACATTTATTTTAGTTGTATTTGTGTTATTTTCATTTTCTTCTACTATTTGTGGATTTGCATCGTTATTATTACCATTACGGTAAGAAGTACAGTATAGATACAAAAACTTTCTTAGCTATAGACCTATTTATTGCTACAAAACTCCCTCTTTCAGATCTATTTTTTGTACCTCTTCTTTTTGTTTTTTTTATTTTCATTTGTCTTAATAAGTTTTTGTTGCTGTATGTTTATTTGTTTTATATGTACATGTGCAGGCATAGACCCATCTATTCACAGGCATGGAAGCCGGAGGATGACTTCTGAGAATGGAACACCTCTATTTACCTTGTGGTTCCAGGACATAGAATTCAGATCATCAGACTTGGTGGAAAGAACAGTTTTTCACTTCACTATCTTGACTAAGACAGTTCATATTCTCTTTTGTTGATATTGGTGTAGCATTTTAACATTTCCCTTACAATTCATCCACTTTGAGCCTAGGCTTGTTTACGAGAAAAACGGAATCTGTATAGAAAGCATGGGGTTAGAGACAGCAATCTACTTAGGTTTTTGTTGGATTTTCATTGGAGAAAATAATCTTTTACTTCCAAAGCCACTAGAATATCAAGATTCACTGTTTCCATTTCCTTACTTTGTTTCTATTTCTTATATCCTTTATTTCCTTTTTTCTTATGATTCTTATTTGTAATTAATTGGATTTCTGTAGCATTTGTTTCTGAATCATTGGTTTTTACTTTGTTTTTCTCCTATAACTGTCTTAAGCTTTTATGGTTATGAGATTACGCTATTGGCAACACTTATTTTATAATTTTGGGTCACACTTAAACCAATGGTGCAAGTATTTTATACTTTTATTATTTTAAAAGTTAAATACTCAGTCTTGAAAGTAGTCCCTTATTATCCTAGTCAAATGGTTTTGATTTTCTTTGAAATTTCTGAGAAAAACAAGAAGTTAATGTATCTAGATGTATGTAACCATTGGCCCCCACTTTACATGGGAATTAAATATGCAAACTACTATACATGCTAGAATATGAGTTAGAATTGCTTTCCTAACATCAGGGTGAAATTACTAGCCACTTAATAGGACAAAGTAATACATAAAATTTGAATTAAAATATTTTCATCAAATGAGGAAAAGTTGTAGAGAAATTGCACAGACAGACTTGTCAATCAGTTATAATTGTCACATCCTGGATGAATAAAAGACTCAGTTTCTTAAAGCGTTATTCAGGACAATATTGTTTAGCTATACCCCAAACGACTAACAAGACTGAAGGAAGGATTTAAATTTTAAACTTGCTACCGAATGAGCTTAAGACTACCCTGAGTTATATAGTAAGTCCTGATCTTGAACAAAAGTCCACATATAGAGAAATGTTTATATTATTAATATGTATATGTACATACTTTATAGATGTGTGGAAGGATAGGTGTAACATTGTGTAGCAGTCTTACCTAGCATGCACAGGATTCTAAATTAAATCTGTAGCACACAATTTAAAAATTGAAAATAGGTCATATGAAGGAGTAAATTATTTCCTGATATCATATACTATGTATTCTTTTCTAAAGAATACTACTCAAAAACATGTGTTTGAGATGGAGGTAACAGATTGCATTGAGAGTGAAATATGAGAAAGAAAATACCTAGCTATTCATGTTAAGAGAATATAGAAGCACTCTATCAAATGGAATACACATGCGTGATAGTCTTTTCAACTAATTACATTTTACCCAATAATTTTGGCCAGCAAGTATATGACTGAAAAAGTAATTGCTTTGAACATTGAAATGTAACTTTATGGCCTTTTGATCCATTGCTCCCTCTAAAATACTCATTCTGTAATAGCTCTAAAAGTTTGAATTATTTCAAGAGTATGAATCTTCAGGAAATACTCATTTCTAACAGAAGTTAATTAGACCTTAAGGTTTGTAACATTGGAGATTTTAGTAACTGAACATATATTGGCCAAGTTGCCAGTACTAGGTTCTATACACAGACTTAACTTTTATTTTAAGACTAATGGGAGAATTACTGGCTAACCTTAATTTAGACATTTAAATTTTATAAAACTAATGAGATTATAAACTGAAATATGTATAAATACAATGGTATAGTGTATAACTTCTTAGGATAGCACTCTAAGAACTGTTCCTGTAAGTTTTATTTTACTTGTGTTTAAAGTAGGAATAAAGTCTTGGCACACCAGTTAATTGGATGTCAAGATATCAAACAATAGGACTGATAACCGTTCAGTGAGCTGCCTTCTTTTCAGAATTTGTGTTGGATAAACGATCAGTGAACTTTATAGTATTGGGTTTTCTGTCTCCTCATAACCTTTGCATCCTGTAGATTCATTTCAAAGGAAGCGCCTTGTACCAAGCAGAGATTAAAGGGAAGATTAGAAAACTAGATAAAATGCGATGGTTACTCTGGTAGAGTATATCAGCAGTCTAAACTGGCCAATTCATCTCATAATATAGACCTCTGTTAAGGTGCTTCATACAAATGTAGGTAACAAATGTAGCATATTACTTTTGCATTAGAATATACAAATAAGTTTCAAGAATATTAAGATGGAAAATATCTTTATGCATACCTATGTTAAATGTACACTGTTATATGTAAAAAACAACTACGATATATAGCAATGTTTTTGTTTGCAATAACAGTAAGACATTCTCATTATATTGTCCAAGGAAAATGCAATTTGGAAGATGCTTCCTGATGTAGAAGTTTAATAAAATGCTAAAGAGCATATGATACATTCGATACAGAAGAAATTATTAATTAGCTGGAGAATTTACAAGTAAGTTGAATAGAGATTTTGACATAAAAATATAAATGATGGGTTGTTTTTATTTATCTGAGATATCAACTCCTAAGTGATTCATCCAGAAGAAGAGAACTGGAAATCTTTGAGTAAAAAGAGAGTAGCTCAGGAAGTGAGCACAGATCATTATTTATGAGAAGAATATGTCAGGTGATAAAGGAAGTAAAGATATAAGTTGAGCTATATAAATACTCCAGAATATCAAGAACTCTCAATCATCAAATATTCAGGACAACTGACAAAACCAGTGAATACCATCTGATAGACGTTAGTACTCCTACAATCAATACCATTTCTGGGACTGATCTGGTGCAACAATAAACCTCTCCAAACCTTAATACTCCTATTTCCCCAATAACTTATTTCATGTACATAAAGATTGTTTTCACCTATATTGAAATTTTACTTGACAAATTAAAATTGCCAAGAAAAAAAATGGATTGATAAGGATCTGGGACAAGATTAAACTGTGGGAAAGTCCAAATTTGGTCATAATGTAAAAATCAAGAGTAAAGCACGGGCAGTTGGAAGGGCTGGGAGTTCCATTTATCTTCCTTGTGATCATCTAAACCCTTTTATCCCTCACATGTACACAAAGTTGTACTCATAACCAGAGTCTATTTCCTCATTAAAGAAAGCAAGGCTGTGCTCAGATCATGTTTGGACAATCATGATCATTAGACATATTTGTGTAGTTTCTGATATTGCTGGAAGATATAATCTCATAGCACACTGTATGATACTCTGGCTCTTGTGAGCTGTCTACTCCTCTCATTTTCAATTTCCTTGAGCATAAGGTATGGAAATATTTCATGAGCTAAGCATCCCCATAGGGCATGCCAAACTGGATAGGAAAAAAGCCATGGGACCTCAACTTTATATAACTGGCTTAACAACTGAAGAAATCTGGTAGCAGAAGAAGTAGACTTTGCCAGGAAAGGGTGCTCCAATTGTTTCTCCAGTGCCAAACAGTCTAACTGAAAGCATTTAAGTAACATTACATGGGTAAAGCAGTTTTACTTAGGAGATTTATGCGTGTGTGTGTGTGGGGGACTGTTTATGTCTCTGTGTGTGTGTCTGTGTTTGTGTCTGTGTACATAAATGTGCACATGTACACGTGTATATGCAATTAGTGATAAAAGAGGCCATGAATTTAAAGAGATTGGAGAGAAATGCATAGGAGTGTTGCAAAAATATAAAAACTAAAATAGTATGGTCGTCTTTTACCCCCTCTTAGATCCGGCACTGCAGTGCCCCAAGATATCTGCTAGATATCTTGGCAGAAAACATCCCAACTCCGTGGTGACCCAGTGTCTCCTGCCACCACACACTTTCCTATACTCAAACCGTCACATAAAAGAACACACAACACAATAACATTGGCCCAATTGGTAAGATATAATTGTCCACCTAAACATACAAAGCCCCAGTACCATCCATTCCTTAAGAACATTAATAACAACCTGCAAATACACAGAGCAGAATCTTAACATCACCTGCCATGGCTTCGTGCCCTCTCTCTCCTCTCTTCTCCTTTCCATTCCAGTCTCCTCCTCTTCCTTCAGACTTTTCTCTCGCCCATCTTTCCTTCTTGTCCAATTACAGGCCTCCTTCTGTCTTGTACCTGCCTCATTTGTGACATCATCCCACATAGGAGAGCTTGGAGGGAGGAAAGGAAAGGGAGAAATAGTGCAATTATTTACTATCAAGAACTTAAAACGAAAGGAACTGTCAAAACTTTCAAACTATTGAAAAAAAACTGTGGGAATAGTGAAAGAAATAGAACTTACTAGCTGGGCATGAGTGCAATTAATGTACATATTAAACAAAAGCACAAAGAAAGTAAATTGAAAGAAATAAAGTAATTTATTTTTAGAGTTTGAGCTTTGGACTTCACAATTAAGTGATAGAAAGTGGAAGACTGATATTTTGATTTCATAAATCAATATATATTAAGTTCCAGAAATACAACTGCTTGTCTCTTCTTCATTTGATTAGAGTCATTTAGAAAAAGCTTTCTAAATGGCAGATCAAGTTTCAGAATTGACAAGTGTCAGAAAAAATCTTGGGTTTTCCTAATCCATCACCTTCACTCAACAAACTGCATACTTTATTTCTCCTAATATACTAAGACTAAGGAAGTGAGAACACATATCCAGACAGCAGGCACTGAAAGTGTCTGATCTCAATAACTACTTTTACTCGTGAAGAAATTCAATTTATAAGAATGTGTCACTGAGACTGATATTATTTCCATTTCTAACACCAACAGAATACAGGAAATAGTAGAAAGAGTATCAGAGGCAGAAGAAATCATAGAAAACAAAAATGCAGCAGTCAAAAAAATGCAAAATGCAAAAAGTTCCTAACCCAAAACAGTCAGAAAATACAGGAGAAGACCAAACCTAAGGGTAATAGGTGTAGAAGAAAGTGAAGATTCTCAACTTAAAGTGTCAGTAAATATCTTCAAAAAATTTATAGAAGAAAACTTCCCTTACCTAAAAAAAGAGATGACCATGAACATAAAATAGGTATACACAATTCCAAATAGATAGGATATAAAAGAAATTCCACAACTCTCTGTACCGAGATCTTGCTGGGAGAGAATTAGATTTTCAGAAGTCTTGAGAATCCTGAAAGCACAGGTAAGAGTGTCACTTAGGCTCCCAGGGACCCACTCAAAGCCCTCAGGACACAGGAATTGAGGAGCAATCTGTGACAGGATCCTTCCAGTTTCTGCCTGTGCCCAGATCTGACCTGATGCCACAGCTCTCTGCTTCAAATACCTGTGCGAGAGAGTTGGTGTCTCAGGAGTGCTGACACACAGGTTTATAGGAGAGCCAAGTTATTGACAGAGACAGCAAGACCAGCTAACACCTGAGAAAAGCAGATGGCAAGAAGCAAGCATAAGAACCGAAGCTACAAGAACCAAGGCTATTTGACATCATCATAATGCAAGTGCCTCACCACAGTAATCCCTAGATACCCTAACACAGGGTAAAAGGAAGATTTGATTTAAAATCTCAACTCATGATGAAGTTAGATGACTTTAAGAAAGACATAAATAACTACCTTAAAGAAATAAAGGACAACATAGGTAAACAGGTAGAAGCCCTTAAAGAAGAAACACAAAAATCCCTTAAAAAAGTACAGGAAAAACAAGCAAACAGGTGAAGGAACTGAACACAACCATTCAGGATGTAAAAATGGAATATAAACAATAAAGAAATCACAAAGGGAGACATCCCCAGAATTGGAAAACCTAGGAAAAAGTTCATGAGTCATAGAATCAAGCATTACCAGCAGATTACAAGAGATAAAAAGATAATCTCAGGGGCAGAAGATACCATAGAAAACATTGACAAAAGTGTCAAAAAATAAATAGACACAAAATTCCTAACCCAAAACATCCAGGAAATATAGTAGACAATTAGAAGATCAAACATGAGAGCTGAACACCCAGGAGTGCAGACATCCTGAGACTGCAGGACAGATTAACACCTCTGCACACCTCTGCCCACATCCCTGGTCCACTATACAGTGCCTATGGACATAGGGACATAGGAACAGACAGCCGCCAATACCCCCTGGTTCTGGTCTGTGCCCAGGAACGAACTGAATTGGCCAAGCAGCTCCCTGCACCCAAATCCCATGGGTAGAGAGCTAGATCCTCAGAAGTGTAGATATGCCTGAGAAGTCAGAGGAGACTACCCTCTGCCCACAGTTCAGACCCAAAAGGGAATCACATAGTGTCAACATAGTGCCTGTTGGATGCAAGGACATAGGTGAAATTAGGGGCATGACGCTGTGATTCCTGCCCATGCCTAGAGCTGAAAGACAGTCTCCAGGAGCACTGCCACAGCTGAGAGCAGAGCACCTGTTCTCAGGAAAGGCTGAAAGAAAACAGGAAAACAGATCTACAGGAGTGCTGACAAAGAGGCCTACAGCAGGATCAAGTCACTCTCAGAAACAGCAAGAGAAGAAAATACCAGAGACAACACAATGTCTAGAGGCAAGCTCAGGAACCTAAGCAACAGAAACCAAGACTACTTGGCATCATCAGATCCCAGTTCTCCCACCAAAGAAAATACTGGATATCCAAACAAACCAAAAAAGCAAGATTTTGGTTTAAAAATCACATTTTTTGATAATGATGGAGGACTTTAAGAAAGACATAGACAACTCCCTTAAAGAAATGCAGGAAAACACAAGTAAACAAGTAGAAGCCATTAGAGAGGAAACACAGAAATCCCTGAAAGAATTATAGGAAAAGACAACCAAACAAGTGAACGAATTGAAAATTAAAATAGAAATAATAAAGAAAGCACAAAGGGAGACAGCCCTGGATATAGAAAACCAAAGGAAGATACATGGAGCCATATATACAAACATCACCAAGAGATAAAAGAGAGAATCTCAGGGGCAGAAGATACCATAGAAAACTTCGACACAACTGTCAAAGATAATGTAAAACACAGAAAGCTCCTAGCCCAAAACATACAGGAAATCCAGGACACAATGAGAAGATCAAACCTAAGTATAATAGGTATAGAAGAAAGGGAACACTCCCAGGTTAAAGGGCCGGTAAATATATTCAACAAAAATTGTAATAGAAAATTTCCATAACCTAAAGAAAGAGATGTCAATAAACATACAAGAAGCCTACAGAACTCCAAATAGATTGGACCAGAAGAGAAATTCCTCCCTTCACATAATAGTTAAAATAAAACACCAAATGCACAAAACAAAGAAAGAATATTAAAAGTAGTAAGGGAAAAGTCAAGTGACATATAAAGACAGACCATAAGAATTACACCAGACTTCTCGCCAGAGACTATGAAAGCCAGGTGACCCTTGACAGATGTCATACAGACCCTAAGAGAACACAAATGCCAGCCCAAGTTTCTGTATTCACCAAAACTCTCAATTAAAATAGGTGAAGAAGCCAAGACATTCCATGACAAAACCAAATTTACACAATATCTTTCTACAAATCCAGCCCTACAAAGGATAATAGATGGAAAACTACAACACAAGGAGAGAAATTACACCACATAGAAAGAAAGAATATAATTTCCTTGCAGTGAAAGCAAAAGAGAGACAAACAAAAATAATTTCACCTCTAACAACGAAAATAACAGGAAGGGACAATCACCATTCCTTAATATCTCTCAAAGTCAACGGACTCAATTCCCCAATAACACGACATAGACTAACAAACTGGATACGTAAAGAGGACCCAGCATTTTGCTGCATGCAGGAAACACACCTCAGAGACAAAGACAGACACTACCTCAGAGTAAGTGGCTGGAAAACAACTTTCCAAGCAAATGGCCTGAAGAAACAAGCTGGAGTTGCCATTTTCATATCAAACAAAATTGACTTTCAACCAAAGTCATTAAACAAGATAAGGAATGACACTTCATATTCATCAAAGGAAAAATTCACCAAGGTGAACTAACAATCCTAAATATCTATGTTCCAAATGCAAGGGCACCTACATTCATAAAAGAAACCTTACTAAAGCTCAAAGTACACATTGCACCTCACATGCTAATAGTAGGAGATTTCAACACCCCATTATAATCAATGGAAAGATCATGGAAACAGAAATTAAACAGAGTCATAGAGAAACTAACAGAAGTTATGAACCAAATGGATTTAACAGATATTTATAGAACATTCCATCCAAAAACAAAAGGATATACCTTATTCTCAGCACCTCATGTAACCCTCTCCAAAATTGATTATATAATTGGTCACAAAACAGGCCTCAACAGATACAGAAAGATGGAAATGATCCCATGCATTCTACCAGATCACCACACACTAACACTGGTCTTCCAAAACAAGAATGATGACAGAAAGCTCACATATACATGGAAGTTGAACAAAACTCTACTCAATGATAACTTGGTCAAGGGAGTAATAAAGAAAGACATTAAATACTTCTTAGAATTTAATGAAGAGGAAGCTACAACATACCCAAACTTATGGGACACAATGAAAGCCGTACTAAGAGGGAAACTCATAGCTCTGAGTTCCTGCAGAAAGAAACAGGAGAGAGCATATATCAGCAGCTTGACAGCACACCTAAAAGCTCTAGAACAAAAAGAAGCAAATACACCCAGGAGGAGTAAAAGGCAGGAAATAATCAAACTCAGAGCTGAAATCAACCAAGTAGAAACAAAAAGAACCATACAAAGAATCAACAGAACCATAAGTTGGTTCTTTGAAAAAATCAACAAGATAGATAAACCATGAAAAAGAATAACCAGAGGTCACAGAAAGTGTGTCCAAATTAACAACATCAGAAATGAAAAGAGAGACATAACAATAGAATCTGAAGAAATTATAAAAATCATCAGATCCTACTACAAAAGTCTATATTAAACAAAACTGGAAAATCTGTAGGAAATGGACAATTTCTTGACAGATAACAGGTACCAAAGTTAAATCAGGAAAAATAAACCATCTAAACAACCCCATAACTCCTCAAGAAATAATAGCAGTTATTAAAAGTCTCCCTACCAAAATGAGCACAGAACCAGATGGGATTTGTGTAGAATTCTATCAGAACTTCATAGAAGACCTCATACCAATACTGTCCAAATTTCTCCACAAAATAGAAACAGGCGGAGCACTACCATATCCGTCTATGAAGCTATAATTACTCCTATACCAAAACCACACAAAGACCCAACAAAGAAAGAGAACTTCAGACCAATTTCTCTTATGAATATTGATGTAAATATACTCAATAAAAATCTTGCAAACCAAATCCACAAACACATCAAAACAATTATCCATCATGATCAAGTAGGCTTCATTCCAGGAATTCAGGGATAATTCCACATACAGAAATCCATCAATGGAATCTATATATAAGCATCTCAAAGATAAAAACCACATGATCCTTTCATTAGATGCTGAGAAAGCATTTGACAAATTCAACACCCCTTCATGAGAAAAGTCTTGGAAAGATCAGGAGGCAAGGCCCATATTTAAACATTGTAAAAGCAATATACAGCAAACCAGCAGCTAACATAAACTAAATGGAGAGAAACCTGAAGCAATCCCACTAAAATCAGGGACTTGACAAGGCTGCCCACTCTCTCCCTACTTATTCAATATAATACTCAAATTCCTAGCCAGAGCAATTCAACAGTGAAAGGAGGCTAAAGGGATACAAATTGGAAGGGAAGAAATCAAAATATCACTTTTTGCAGATGATATGATAGTGTACTTAAGTGATCTCAAAAGTCCACCAGAGAACTCCTTAACCTGATAAACAAAGTGTCATGGTATAAAATTAACTCAAACAAATCAGTAGCCTTCCTCTACTCAAAGGATAAATAGGTTGAGAAAGAACTTAAGAAAATGACACCCTTCACAGATAGATCGGTGAAACAGAATTGAAGACCCAGAAATGAACCCACAGACTTATAAACACTTGATCTTTGACAAAGGAGCTAAAACCATCCAATGGAAGAAAGTTAGTATTTTCAACAAATGGTTCAACTGGAGGTCAGCATGTATAAAAATGCAAATAGATCCATTTTATCACCATGCATAAAGCTTAAGTATAAGTGGATCAAGGACCTCCACATCAAACCAGATACAGTAAAACTAATAGAAGAAACATAGGGAAGAGTCTTTAACACATGGGCACTGGCCAAAATTTCCTGAACAAAACATCAGTGGCTGAGGCTCTAAGACTAAGAATCAACAAACAGGACCTCATAAAACCTCAAAGCTTCTGTAAGGCAAAAGACACTGGCATTAGAACAAAACAGCGACCAACAGATTGGGAAAATATCTTTACCAAACCTACATCTGATAGAGGGCTTATATCCAAAATATACAAAGAACTCAAGAAGTTAGACTCCAGAGAGCCAAATAACCCTATTAAAAAATGGGAAACAAAGCTAAACAAACATTCTCAGCTGAGGAATTATCGAATGGTCAAAAAGCACCTAAAGTAATGTTCAACATCCTTAGTCATCAGGGAAATGCAAATCAAAACAACCCTGAGATTCCACCCCACAACAGTCAGAGTGGCTAGGATAAAAACTCAGGTGACAGCAGATGCTGGTGAGGATGTGGATAAAGAGGAACACTCCTCCCTTGTTGGTAGGATGGCAAACTGGTACAACAACTCTGGAAATCAGTCTGGTGGTTCCTCAGAAATTGGACATTCCACTATCTGAGGACCCAGTTATTCCTCTCCTGGGCATATATGCAAAAGATGCTCTAACATAGAACAAAGACATATGCTGTACTATGTTCATAGCAGCCTTATTTATAGTAGCCAGAAGCTGGAAAGAATCCAGATGCCCTTCAACAGAGGAATGGATTTAAAAAAAAAGGGGAGTACATTTACATAATGGAGTACTACTCAGCTATCAAAAGAATGACTTCATGAAATTCATAGGCAAATGGAATGAACTAGAATGTACATTCTTGAGTGAGGTAACTCAATTACAGGAAAACACACTTGGTATGTACTCATTGATAAGTGGATATTAGCCAGAAAGCTCAAATTACCCAATATGCAACCCACAGTCCACAGGGAACTCAAGGAGGATGACCAAAATGTGGATGCTCCCACTCCTTCTTAAAAGGGGGGAAATATCCATTGGCGGTGATATGGAAGCAAAGTTTAGAGCAGCGACTCAAGGAATGGCCATTCAGAGCCTGACCTTCATGTTCCCCATATATATATATATATATACAGCCACCAAAACTAAATAAGATTGATGAAGCTAAAAAAATGCATGTTGTAAGGGACTGGATATAGATCTCTCCTGAGAGATACATTCAGAGCATGTCCAATGCAGAGGTCAATGCTGGGAGCAAACCACCAAACTGAGAATAGGGCCACCTTGGGGAAATTAGAGGAAGTATTGAAAGAGTTGAAGGAGCTTGCAACCCCATAAGAACAATAATGCCAACCAACTAGAACTTCCAGGGACTATACCGGTGCCAAAAGTCTATATATGGACTGACCCAGGGCTCCAACTGCATATGTAGCAGAGAATAGACTTGTTGGGGCACCAGTGGAAGGGGAAGACCTTGGTTCTGCCTAGATCGAACCCCCAATGTATGTATGCATGTATGTATGTATGTATGTATGTATGTATGTATGTATGTATATGTATATGCATATGCATATGCATAGATAGAGATAGACAGATAGATAGATAGATAGATAGATAGATAGATAGATAGATAGATAGATAGGTATCAAGAAATTAGACTCCAGAGAACCAAATAATCCTCTTAAGAATGGGGTACAGAGCTAAAGAAAAATTATTACCTATGAATACTGAATGATGGAGAAGCACCTAAAGATTTGTTTAACATCTTTAGTCATCAGGAAAATGCCAATCACAACTCTGTGATTCCACTTCACGCCAGTCAGAATGGCTAAGATCAAATACTCAGGTGACAGCAAATGCTGGCGAGGATGTAGAGAAATAGGAACATTCCTCCATTTTTGGTGATATTGCAAGCTAGTACAACCACTAGGGAAATGAGTCTAGCAGTTCCTCAGAATTGGGCATAGTACTACCTGAGGACCTTTGGGTATATACCCTTAATATGCTCCAACATATAACAAGGACATGTGCTCTACTATGCTCATATCAGCCTAATAGGCAGAAGCTGAAAAGAACCTAGATTTCCTTCAACAGAGGAAAGAATATAGAAAATGTGGTAAATTTACACAATGAAGTACTATTCATCTATTAAAAACTATGATTTTATGAAATTCTTAGCAAAATGGATGGAACTAGATAATATCATCCAGAGTGAGGTAACCCAGTCACAAAGGAACACACATGGTATGTACTCACTAATAAGTACATTTTAGACTAAAACCTTGGATTACTCAAGATAAAATTCACAGACCATATGAAACTCAAGAAGGAGGAAGACCAAAATGAGGATGCATCAGTCCTTCTTAGAAGGAAGAACAAAATACTCATGGGAAGAAATACAGGGACAAAGAGTGGAACAGTGACTGAAGAAAAGTTCATCCAGAGACTGCCCCACCTGGGGATCCATCTGATATGCAGCCACCAAACCCAGTTACTATTGCTAATGTCAAGAAGTTCTTGGTGACAGGAACTTGATATTGATGCCTCCTGAGAGGCTCTGACAGACTCTTACTGATACAGATTAAAAGTTGCTTTCAGCTAACCATCAAACTGATCACAGGGACCCCTATGGAACTGTTAGAGAAAAGACTGGAGGATCTGATGTCTTTTGCAACCCCACAGGAAGAGCAACAATATCAAGCAACCAGACACCACAGATCTCCCAGGGACTAAACCACACATGGGGTGGACCTATGGCTTCAGCTGCATATGTAGCAGAGGATAGCATTATCTGGGTCAATTGGAAGAGAAGCCCTTGGTCCTATGAAGGCTTATTTCCCCAGTGTAGGGAAATGCCAGGATGTTGAGTTGGGAGTAGGTGGGTGGGACAGGGAATATCCTCATAGAACCAGGAGGAGGGGGGATGGGAGATGTGGGAACAGGAAAAGGAATAACATTTGAAATGTAAATCCAGAAACTATTCAATAATAAGAGATTTGAGTTTGTGACCAAATTTAACAAAGTTTGTAGAGGAATTAAGAAATACATATTCATTGAGTCATTAAATAATGAGATGCCTATAAAGCATATTTTCTTTATCAATTAGACTATTGCTTTCAAAAATACTAAAAAAAATGCAAAACATGGTTTCCATTAAAGTCAATTGAAAAGAACAAGTAAAAGCCTCAGAAGGTATATTTTTTAGCCTCCAATATGAAACAGGTAATTTATGTGTATTAGATGTAAGTTAACTCAAAATTAAACAAAAAAAAGAGTAGTTTTAAAGGCATTACATTGAATTCATTGATTTGAAAGTCATGTGAGTGATGTCATATTTCAAAGCTAGAGAGCCAAGCAGTATCTTACATAGGAAAACATACGAAAGAAAAAAATGGTGTCAGTCCTTGAGTTGAAAATTTTAAATGTTTTAGACTCTTCATAAATAATTCTTCGTTCATGCATACATCATGACTTAATGCTGAACTGTATTCTTTCTTCCTTTTTCCTTTGTTACTTTTGAGGCAGGATCTTTATTTACCATGGCTGGTTTCTAACTCAATGTATCTCCAGAGATGACTTTGCTTTCCTTAACATTCTACTTTTAGCTCCCATTTTCTGGGGTTACAAACATGCACCATCACACTTAGTTTTACATCGACTGGCAAGCAAACTCAATGTTTTCTGTATGCTAAGCAAATATTCTACCAAGTAATATATTTTAGAACCATGTTTTGGATGTTTATTTTTGAATTCTAGGTGCTGGTGAAGAAAAACATAGAGAGAAATTTTAGAGAAAATAAAGGAAAATAGAAGCTGCAAAAGAAGCATAAAAAGATAAGCCTGAGATCAAATACAAGAACATGATAGCATCTAAGGAACTATGGTCAAGGGGGTCTAAATGTCATCAAAAGTAATAGCAGAATATATGTTTTCCTTAAGCCATAATCATTTTACTCAAAACCATGACCAACAGACATGTAGCAAGTCTTTTTTCCACAAGAAACATTTAATTTCTTTTTCCTTTAGTATGTTTCATGCCACAGGCGGAATTTTTGGTGTTTCCTGATGGAACATCAGGTTAGAAAATGAGAGAGCAGTGTCATTGTTGTTAGGGTTAGAGATCTGAGGTAAGCACAGCCTGTTTTTGAGTTTGTACCAAGCCATAAAATAAACAGCAAATTCATTATCTTGACTGCTAGCATTCAACACTGGGCCTTTGAGCAAGGGTGCCAGATATCCAAATTTAAGCAATTACCCTTGCATACTTTAGCTGCTATCAGTGTGCATAGCTTGACATGGCCATTAGTTTTTATGCAGTATTTAGCACAAATGTTTTACCAGAAACCCAATTTGCTCTTAACAGATACTGTTAGGCAGCCAAAACAGAGTGTTTCAAAGTTTTGCTCTAAGAGAACAGGCTGCTAAAAGAAGATGCCTGCTATCAAAATGTATTTATTTCCTTAGAGATTTTTTAAATTTAATTTTGTTACTTCCTTGATATTAAATATGTAAATATATAATTGTTTCTACATGATATTTAACATGAACAAAGAATGATTTCCTTATGCTAAAGTTTTTACTTCACTGATAGTGGTACCTCATGTTATACGAGTCAGAGACAGTTGCCCTAGCATATTTTCATGGATATAAGAAAGCAGGAGGGGTGGGGAACCAGGGACTATTAAAAATAAGAAGGACTGAGCAACTGCAAAGAACAACAATGAGCCTCACAATCCTTTTCTAGTACTTATGTCCTTCCTCAACTAATTCCTAACCTTTGAATCTATTAATTAAAGATGCGTTACAGTATGACAGATAAATTTCAACTTACTGTACATGAGTTATTGCAAAATACTTATGTGACTTTTGGTCTTCAATCAGTGAAACTGCAGAAATCTTGTCAGAACACTCAGCATGGATCAGGGACAGGATGGATCAGGGACAGGATGGATCAGTTTGCTAGGTACTTCATGAATAGGTGTGGCCCTCCTGCACAATATTTCACAGTCTCCTTGCTTGCTGGCTGCCTTGGTGTACTGAACACATTCCAGCAGCAGAGAGCAGAGCTTACATTAGAGGCTGGGAGTTCAAGCTAGGTCTAACCAGCAGCCAGAATGCTGTGACTATCTGCCCTGTTTCGCTACAGGTTGCTGCAGGTTACTCTGTGGTCTTCTTCATGTATATGGATCAGTTTCTTCCTGTCCCTACGTAACTTCCTAATACTGTACATTGTTGGTTCTATACCTGCTCTTCTCACTTCAAATCTACTGAAGTCTATCTGCTCCCTGGCAGGTATCACCTCAGGCACACATCAGGAGATAAACCATGAAGGATGGAAAAGGATGGTAAGGGAACTAGTAAGTATACATAAAACGACAAGCCATTAGAGATCCTTAAGGAAAGAATGCAGAGAAGATCACTTACTGAGCAAATGTGCTTCTTGGAACAATCAGCTGCAGTTTAATTCAAACTAAGATTCCCAGGGTAATGAGTTATCCATGGAAATAACAAATTATCCATGTTGGACTAACATCTTGCTTTGTAGTTAGAAGGTTGTTCAAGAAGAAACAGCTTTGTGAGATCTTGGCCTTGCATGAGTATGCTGCTTGGGGAAACGGGCATGCTACAGTATTCCTAGATGTTGCAAAAATTCTAGGAAGGGACTAGTGGATAAAGGGCCCAATTCTACACACAGTCATGGAGGACAATACCCCAAATGAGAGCCTATAAAATGGCTTGCCTACCAGGAATAAATGTTATAGAGAAACTAGTGCCCCATCTTTGACTTTTAAACTATTGAAATGAGGGACTTCAGGAAACCAAAATTTTCCCAGAAATCTTCTGCTGCAGGGAGCAAATATTGAAGCCTCTGTGGTTGTGCTTTTAGTCACAGAGGAAATATGCATTTAAAATATAAATATGTCAGTATGCATGAGATTTATAGCTCGTCAAAGACCTTTAGAGTAGACTTAAATCCAAGACAAATATGGGGATCAAGGACCACACCATTACTGTAGTTACTGTACTGCTTAGTTATTCACAAATCTTAATTTCTATGTAAATCTTTCTTCACATCAGGACCTGGAAAATGGAATTGGATGAGTGGGGTCATTGGATCTTTCCAATGTGGTCACATCAAATACATCCTGTTTGGCTTTTTTATTGTTGATTTGGCTCCTTCAACTGGCTTATTGAGAACAGGTCTCCAAACTTGGTATGTTGGGAAATAGGTATCCACTAAACAACTGGCCCAGTGTTAAGGCACGACCACGCTAAGAGTGTTAGAACATACGTATGTGTAGATAGGCATGTACATTTCTCTGGGTCAAGGTACTAAGCTGTAACTGATTTGTTGCCTTCTGTGTTGTTTACATTCATGCCTGTTTTTCCCAGATATGAACCGAAGTGTATTTCTCTTGGCTATGTAAAGCCTATAGTTTGAAGACATCACTAGAATACAAGAGAAATCTTCAAAATGTAAAACAGTACCTATGTAGGACTGGAGAAATGCATCAGCAGTAACAAAACATATATATAGGACATGGCTTAAGTTACAAGAATCTACTTAGGGATTCAACCTGTTTGCAACTCTGCTTCCAGGGGGATTTCTACTCTCTATCGGTAACCATGGCCATTACGAACTCCCATAGTATACACAAACCCTTGCAATTAGAGACTCATACAATAAGATATAGATAAAAGCTTTAAAGAGTGCTTAAATGAGAACTTCAGTTAACATAGCCACTCAATTTAGGGAATTCTGCTGTAGTTAAGATATAAACAGACAGCATTTTTTAAAATTTGACACTGAATTTTAGTCACATTAATTCAATGCATGTATATACACTACCCATTCCATTCTTGCCTTGGCTCATGGGACCAGACAAATTCTAGTTAAAGGTAGTTAGTGTCAATAATCTCCTGACAAGTTTATAATTCCCAAGATTGATATATCCAGCATGTTATCCTATGAGAACATGATGATTCAGCATGAATTGTTTTGTAGTTCACGAACCAATCCTAAAATGGCTAATGTTCAAGATGGCTTATATTCCAATTGGTCACTGGTAATCAAATGAAGTAGATATTTATAAAATACCAATTCTGATTTTATTTTTACTCAGTTCATGACGAGTTGTAGCAAATGCTTCATTTTACAAAACAAATTGATAAGCAACAAAATTTCCTTTTTATCCCACAATTCTTCCTTCTATTTTTAAAAAGTTTAAACAATGTAGATGGTAGATCACTGTTCTTTCTTATGCTGAGACACCAACGCCTCATGGGTAATTTGCAATATTCAATTTGGAAAAATCTCTTCAAACTGTGAAACCTATTAAGGTTAACTTAAGGAAGTAGAAGCTTTAGACTATGTTCTTTAGTCTTAATATAGAAAAGTGAACATTATTTCTCTTACAAAGGACTTACAGGATAGAACCGAGGTCTCTTAAAGAATTAAAAAATATCTTAATGATTAAGATGCTTGTTGATAATTCTAATAAGTCATTCAACATTTTGTATACTTAATGAGTCCTAGATGGATACTTTTAAATAATTAGTTCCTTGAGATTTTCATAAATGCTGTTTAGTATTTTTACCCACATTCCTCTTCTCCTTCTAGACCCATCCATTGGCTCCCACTAACCTAAAAATGTGTACTCTTTTGAAGCAAACAACAGACAAACAAGCAAGCCAGCCAGCAAGCAAGCAAGCATCAAGCCTGATTAGTGCTGGTCATAAACTTGTGGACCTACCCTTCTACTAAAGCATGGTTTACTTAGCAGGAGATACATCCCCACAGAAAACAGACTTGGATATCCCAGCAGCTATCTATTGCCAATAGATCTTCAGACACTTGAAGGATTTTATGACACACAAACACCCAGGAATACTGGGATTTTATCTAACTTAAACATGCATAGTTATCTTGCAACATTTTTCAGAATTCCGATATGTAATTTCTCAGTTTTATGTTGAAAACACTGTTCCCTTCTAATAACTCTAGTTCTTAATATTTTTTCTGTCTAATTTTTCTAAAAGATGGCTGAAACCTGGGAAGAGGTGGAAATATTCAGTAGAGTCCTGAAAAAGACATCTATAACATATCTGAGCATTCTCTCCTTTTTTGTACCTTGAACAATTGTGGACCTCTACATTAATTACTATGTAATGCAGAAAGAAGCTTCACTGATCAGGGTTGAGAGATGTACTAATAGGAGTATAACAACATAATGAGTTGGTTTAAGAACAGACCATGGTGGTGAAGACCTTAAGACAAACACTAAATAAATGGGACTCCTGAAACTAAAAATTTTCTTGATAGTAAAGGACACATCCATTTGATTGAAAAGACTTGTTACAAAATGGGAAAAAAAATCTTACTTGTTCTCTTCACTAACCCCATATCCGATAGAAGGCTAATATCCAAAATATATAAAGAACTCAAGACACTAACCACCCAAAATTCAAACAACCCAATCAAAATATGTGGTATAGAACCAAAACAAGAATTCACAACAGAAGAATCTCAAATGGCTGAGAAGCTCCTAAAGAAATGACCAAAGTCCTTAGTGATCAAAGAAATATAAATCAAACAGACCCTTAATTCCACCTTATACCAGTCAGATTGGCTAAGTTCAAACCTTCTGGTAACAACACATGTTGGGGAGGATGTGGAGAAAGAGGAACACTCCTCCATTGCTGGTGGGATTGCAAACAGGTACAATCACTCTGGAAATCAATTTGGAGGGTCCTCAGAAAATTGGAAAGAGAGTTACCTAAAGACCCAGCAAAGCCACTCTTGGAAGTATACCCAAAAGATGCCTCACCATGCCACAGGAGCACATGGACCACTATGTTCATAGCAGCCTTATTTGTGATAGAAGCTGGAAACAACCCAGATGTCCATGACAGAAAAATGGATACAGAAAATGTGTTTCATTTACACAATGGAATACTACTCAGCTATTTAGAATGAGTACATCCTGAGTTTTCCAGTCAAATGGATGGAACTAGAAAATATCAAGACTGAAGTAATTCACACTCAAAAGGACATTCATGGTATGTTCTTACTAATAAGTGGATATTAGACAAAACAACCCAAAAAAGGACAGAATACCCAAGGTACAGTTTACAGAACTCAAAAAGGTCAACAGGCTGAAAAGCCCAAGGAAGGAGGTCTCAGCCCCACTTGGGAGGGAAAAGGGAGGAAGGAGGGAAGGACAGGGGAAGGAAAGGGGATCAGGTGGGGGTGGGGAAATGATCTGGTATTAAGTGTGGGAAAAGGACTGAAGCCCTGAGGGCCAGCAAAAAGAATGGGAACAAGTGTCCTTGGGAGGAAAAAGGTTGGAAAGACCCTCCAGAATTTACCAAAAATCTAGGATGTGAGAGAACTCAGGACTCAAAGAGGGACCCAAGATGAAATGCCCTACAGTGGGGAGAGGAAACTTGTTGAGCCCACCTCCAGCAGAAAGACAGGGTATCAAGTGAGGGATGGGGTTGCTATCCCACAGTCAAAACTCTGACATATTCTTCTTGTCTGAAGGAAACATGGAGCTTGAAATGGAGAAGAGCCTGAGGAAAAAAAGGTCGAGTGACAGGACCAAAGTGTGATCCAGCAAAGGGGAGGCCCCAAGACCTGACACCATTACTGAGACTGTGGGGCACTCACAAATGGGACCTATCACCTATCACAGCTGCCTTCTAAAAGACCCAACAAGCAGCTGAAAGAGTCAGATGCAGATATCTCTACCCAACCAATGAACAGAAGCTGCTGACTCTTCTGGTTGATTTAGGGAAGCTGGAGGAAGCTGAGGAGGGCAACCCTGTAGGAGGGCCAGCAGTCTCAATTAACCTGTACTCCCGAGATCTCTCAGACACTGGATCACCAACCAAGCAGCATACACCAGCTGAGATAAGGCCTCCAGCATATATACAGCAGAGGACTCTGGGTCTGGGTTCAGTCAGAGAAGATGCACCTAACCCTCAAAAGACTGAAGGCTCCAGAAAATTTAAGGTCTGGTGGGATAGGTGTGGTAGGGACATCCTTATGGAAATGGGTCAGGGAGGAGAAGGAGGTATAGAATGAAGAAGAGTCAGAGGGTGGATTGAGAGGGAAAAATATGGAGTGTAAAAATAAATAAACAAGCAAACAAATAAATAGTTAATATCTGGAATAAATAAAACATAGGCATGTTGAGGAGAGCTGATTAGATATTTCAGTTAATATTACCTACTAAATTTATGTGCTACATGCTACTTTTAATATTCTGGTTAAATGAAACGTATCCTTAAAACAGTAACTGTATTTGATTTTACATGTATACAAAAATCTTAAAAATAGTATATGTAGAAGTTTCTTCTATCAGTACAAACAAATACAATATTCTCAGACAAATACAGGTACAAATGTAAGGATACTGAATTTTGATAAAGTCATAATATATTTAGAGAATGATGAAAAATTCTATGTTCAAAGCATGTAATATACAACCTGTAGAAAGAAAAATTGTCAAATTAACATTGATCCATACTTTTGAAAATATATTTGATACATATAGTGAGATAATTTTATAAATTTTTGCATGAGAACATATTCAGAGAGAGCATGCTTTCATATTTGTAAAAATACATCTCATGGATGTAATGAGATAAATAAGTTCATGGTTTTATAATTTTTTGCATATGAGCATATTCAGGAAGTACATATTAAAATATTATGTATTGTATAAAGATAATGAATAAAAGAATTTTATCTTACTCTATTTTATCAGTGGACTAAAATTATTTCGTAAATAATTCACAAAAAATGACAGTTCATTTCAGGTAGTAAACTATCCTTAAAAGAAAACTAACTTAGGCTCCTGTTACAGGAAGCAGTTAGATCAAATGTGTTAATATAAGAGAGGAAGAAGTTAAGTAAGATTTGTCCTGAGAATGACAGTTGAGGTCATCATGAATAAATAATGTTTATGAAAATCAAATGGAATATCTAGAAAGTGAAAATGATTAAGAGAAAGGGAAAAGGAGGAATAGAAGGAAGAAAAAAGTACACAAAGATTTAAGGTATGTAAGGAAAAGAAGACATAGACAAAGGACAGGTCATAGAGAAACTCTCCAGGAGTCAAACCAGTCTGTTTTAATTTTTCATAGAGTGTGAAAACACTGGAAGATATTCTGTGAGAATGTAAAGTAGATGGACTTATTTTATGTACTATGATTGCCAGAAAACAAGAGTAGAATATTAAAAGTCTATGGCTGCAGTGCAGAAAGAAAATCCATGTCTCATGAAGATGAAGACAACTGCAAAAAGTTAAGATTTGTTTTACAATTGATATCAACAAACACTTTTCAATAAACAGTTTTAGGAACTGAGCAAGTACAATGTTTCAAGAAAGTCATCTTTCGACTTCAGTATGAGCCTGTAAGTACCTCTACTTACTTGGTGAATTTCCCCTGGGATACAGGTAACTGTCATCTTGTGCAATTTAATTAATTATATAAAATGGGAAATATTTACCAATAATGACTAAGTTGTGAAGTGCTGTGATTGCACCTAAATCTTATGTGAGCAAGATAGCAAACCTGCAGAGAAATTAGGATAAACTGGGTCGCCATGGAAGTTGGAACACATTATGAAAATCAGGGGACTTGAAAAGCTCCCAGGTGGTGCCTGATTTCACATTTCCTAAATAAAGAAATGAACAGTAGTTCATTTCATTGTGGTTAACGGTTTGGAGAAAACTAGCAGCAATTTGACACAAATACAAGAGTCTCCTAATTCAGGACCATGTGAGTGACCTACTTCTTTACTCTAAGAGGATCTTTAATTTTCTTGGGCAAGAAAGTGTAGAGAAAGTCATGTGAGAGGTGGAAAATTACAATGAAAAGTGTTAAATTAATAAATGATAGGGCTAAGATTTATTAACATGACAATAGAATCCATTACATCTACGATTGCCCTAGGGAAATACTTGAAAGGATTTAAATGACAATTATACTTCAATATTTAGGTTAAAAAATGTGGGTAGCATAAAATCATTTCTGATATAATAGAATTACATATACTAGATGAATAGTTGACCAAGTCATATAGATTGACTAAGTTATAGAGTAAGACCCTAGGTTTCTATAAGATGAAAACATATACAATTAAAACTTAGCTCTTTGCTTGGGTTCTTTTTGCCATATTTGCTCATCAGTGTTTATTACAGCTCTTTACCCAATAGCAAAGGTATGGACCTGAAGTGGTCCAACAGCAGAGTATGGATAAAGAAAATGTAGTGTATTAAGCTGTGGAATTTACTTTTTTCAGGCACAATAAATAAACCCCCACAATATATAGGAAAATAGATGTCACTGGAAATAATCAGATTAAGTGAATTTAGTCAATCTTAGCAAAATTTGGATGTTTTATTTGTGGGTTCTAGATTCTGTATATAACGATACATGCCCTAAAAGTAAAAACTAACCCTGTTTAGGAGCGTAAAGTATAATAAAATCAGGCAGGGAGAGTAAAAGCATAGATGTTAACCTCAAATTATATTCATGAATACAACAAAAAAATTACCTTATGTTTTATTTGTGTGCTAATATCTTCTATAGTCTTTAGACTGTTTATATGTATTCCCTAGGGTTTGAAATGTTTTTATGTATTCAATAATACATGTCATTAGTGTGCATTCAATACTGCATTTCCTAATGTCTTTGGTTGTGAATAATTTCTAAGGTTATTCCTGTTGTTAATACTATCTTTATTCCACAGTGCTTAGATAAAAATACTAGGAGTTATGTCAAATTCCCCACATTTGTAGAAATGTGCTTTGTATCCCAATATGCTTTATAGAAATCATTGAGTCCGTTTTATAGACAGTCTCATGTGGGCTACTAAGAATGTACCTTCTCTTATGTGTGAGTGGAAAGTCCTGTAGATAATCCAATTAAGCAAATTTGCTGGATGATGCCATCAAGGCTCAATACTTCTGTGTTTTTGTTAGTTGGAATGGTGAAAGTTTTGTATTGAAATCATCTATTATTATGGTGGGACTTGTTGGTTTTATTTGTTTTCATTTCAAATAACAAACCCAAGATAGCAAAAACTATCCTCAACAATAAAAGAACTTGATGGGGAATCATCATTCATGAACTCAAGCTGCATTACAGAGCAATAGTGATAAAAACTCTATGGTATTGGTACAGAGACAGATAGGTAGATCAGTGGATTAGAATTTAAGACCCCAAAATGAACCCACACATGTATGGTCACTTGATCTTTGAAAAAGATGCTAAAACTATCCAGTGGAAAAAAGGAAGCATTTTCAATAAATGGTGCTGGTTCAACTGGCTGTCTGCACGTAGAAGCATGCAAATCGATCCATTCTTATCATCTTCTACAAAGCTCAAGTCTAAGTGGATCAAGGACCTCCACATCAAACCAGATACACTCAAGCTAATAGAAGAAAAAGTGGTGACAAACCTTATACACATGGGCACCAGGAAAAATTTCCTGAACAAAACATCAATATCTTATACTTTAAAGGTCAAGAAGTGGCAAATGAGACCTCATAAAACTGCAAAGCTTCTGTAAAGCAAAGGACACTGTCATTAGGACAAAACAGCAACCAACAGATTTGGAAAAGACATTTACCAGTCCTACATCTGATAGAGGGCTAATATCCAATACATACAATGTACTCAAGAAGTTAGACTCCAGAGAATCAAATAACCCTATTGAAAATGAGTTAAAGAGCTAAACAAAAATTCTCAGCTGAGGAATATTGAATTCCTGAGAAGCACCTAAATAAATGATCAACATCCTTAGTCATGTGGGAAATTAAAATCAAAACAACCCTGAGATTCCACCTCATACCAGTCAGAATGGCTAAGATCAAAAACTCATGTGAAAACAGAGGCTGATGAGAATGTGGAAAAAGATGAATACACCTCCATAGTTGGGAGGATTGGAAGCTGGTACTAGTCCAGAAATCAATCTGGGGGTTCCTCAAAATATTGGCTATACTACTATCTGAGTACCCAGCTATACCATTCCTGGGCATATAACCAAAGGATGCTCCAACATAAAACAAGGGCACATGCTCCACTATGTGCATAGGAGCCTTATTTATAATAGACAGATGCTAGAAAGTACCCAAATGCCCATCAACGGAAGAATGAATACAGAAAATGTGGTACATTTACACATTGGATTACTACTCAGCTATCAAAAACAATGACTTCATGAAATTCATAGGTAAATGCACAGAATCAGAAAATGTCATCCTGAGTGAAGTAACCCAATCACAAAAAACAAAACAAAACAAATAAAAAAAATCACCCATGGTATGCATGATAAGTTGATATTATCCCAAAAGCTTGAATTACCCAAGCAAGATACAATCCACAGATCACATGAAGCCCAGGAAGAAGGATGACCAAAGTGTGAATGCTTAAGTTCTGCTTGAAAGCAGAACAAAAATATTCATTGGAGGAGATAGGAAGAAAAAGTTTGGAACAGAGACTGAAGGAATGGCCATTCAGAGACTGCCACACCTGGAGATCCAGCCCATATATATACAGCCACCAAAAGCATACAATATTGATGATGCCAAGAAGTGCATGCTGAGAGGAACCTGATATAGCTGTCTCCTGAGAGGATCTTCCAGAGCCTGACAAATACAGAGGCAAATGTTCGCAGTCAACTGTTGAACTGAGAATGAAGTCCCCATTGGAGGAGTTATAGAAAGGATTGAAGAAGCTTAAAGGTCTTGCAACCCCATAAGAACAACAATAACATTCAACAAGAGTTCCCAGGGATTAAACCACCACCCAAAGAGTACACATGGACAGACCCATGGTTCCAGCTGCATATGTAGCAGAGGATGGCCTTGTTGGGAACCAATGGGAGGAAAAGCCCCTGGTCCTGCCTAGGCTGGGCCCCCCAGTGTAGGAGAATATCAGGTAGGAAGCAGGAACGGGTGGGCTGTTGGGTGTGGAACACACTCATGAAAGAAAGGGGATATGGGTGGGATAGGGGTTTTATGGACGGGAAACTGGGAAAGGAAATAACATATGAAATTATATATATATATATATATATACAATAAGAAAATGAAAGATAGATCAGTCATACATTGTTGGTGACACTGCAGTGGAGATTATCTAGAAGTGGTTTTTTTATTTCTTAAATTAAAATAATCTAAGCTGGAAAATGTCATCATACATACATAGCTATTCTCATGAGCATTTATTATAGTGTCTTAAAATCATAATAGTGAATTTATTTATAATAGCTGAGCTCTGAAATTTAAAATAACTCAAATATTGTCCAATAATCCAATTGCTTCTAAATGTAATACAATATTTTATGGTATACTTGTGGATAACAACAAAGAACACAATACATTGTTATTAACTACAGTTACCATAATTTACAATAAATTTCAGAAACTTTTTATTTAATTGAAACTTTATAACACAAAATCATAGAACTGGGAGGCAATGCCTATTAGACTTAGTCTAATGTGCAGATATATTTCAAAACAAAATTTTGTATACAATAAATGTGTATAATTTACAAGTGTCAATTAAAAACAAAACATTAGTACATTTCCAATATTTCAATATTTCCAAGAAGAAAACTAGCATTGGCAAAGGTTACATATATGATATAACATTCAGAATAGTGCAAAATGGGAGAAACAAGAAAGGATGTGGAAAGAGTTAGGCGTATTTATAAAGAATTTCATATGGTATGATTATATACATGAATATGCAATTATATAACTACACAATTATTACAGAAGTATCTTGTAAATGTAATAGGGCTCAAAAGCCTGAGCATGAGATAAATTAATCCTATGTTCATAGATGAATAAGTAAATGTAAAAATTAGTGAATATTGAATCAGGCTTATATAGGCATTAATTTTATGGTTGTGACACAATAGTATTATATAAGATATGTACTGAGTCTCTATTATTTAAGCTGCATATAAATTAAAATTGTCTCAAACTATTTTAAAGAGGAAGGAAAACCAGATGTTGGCATCCTTAAGAGATCGTGGAAGGAGGCTGAATCCTGATAGTGTGAATTATGTCAGTGAGAAAAATCCTGAAAAACTATTTTTGAGTTTCACAGATTACATCATCTGAGTTCCTTAAATCCTTGTCTTGGAGATGTTTGGGCTGTAAAACAAAGATGGAATTTAATTCTAAAAGGGCTCACTTATCTTTCTTTACTGAAAGAAGTTTATATTAAATTCTGGACACAAGGTGATTTTGGATTACTGTAGTAAGGATGGTATACCTCCTGCCATTGCTGTGCTGAAACACCATGACCAGAACAACTTGAGCAGTAAAGGGTTTATTCGGCTTAGGCTTCCAAGTCATTGCTCATCATTGAAGGAAGTCAGGACACAAAAACCAAACAGGGTAGGAATTCGGAGCCACAAGCTGATTGATGCAGAGTCTATGGAAGAGCACTGCTTACCATGTTGAACCTTTTTCAAGCTTGTTCTTCTGCGTTTTTATAAAAATCCAGGACCATATGCCAAGGGATTCACCACCCACAATGGGATGGATCCCTCTCCACCGACCATTAATTAGTATTTTTGATTTTTCCCAATTGAGGTTTTCTCCTTTCAAACAACTCTAAGATGTTCATGTTTACATAAAGCTATGCAACATACCACCTATAGCAGTGCTACTGTGAATAATAACACATAATACAGACTATAACATTGTGCCCAAGATCTACTCAGAATATAAATGGGTAAGGATACCCAGAAAAAGATGTTTCAGGATTATGTTTGTTGAATTTCAACACAACTGTAACATTTTGGTGTCACGGATAATGTTCCTTTACAGACCTTGCTTGGAAGGCAGGCTAACCTACTATTTATCCCATCTCTACTCTTCCTCCTCTTCCACCACCTCCTCCTTCATTCTCTCTTTCTCTCTCCCTCTCTCTCTATCTCTCCCTCTCTTCCCCTCTCCACTTTCCCCCCTCTCTCTCCTTCTTCTTCTCTTCTGTCTCTCTGTCTAACTCCATGTCTCTCTTTGTGTGTCTGTGTCTCTCTGTCTGTGTCTGTGTCTGTCTATCTCCTTCTTTCTCTCTTTCTGTCTCCCTCTCTCTCCCTCACATTTTAGACAGGGTTTATCTGTACGGATCTGGCTGTCCTGGAACTCTTACAGCCCATGCGGCCTTCAAATTCAGAAATCTCACTGCCTCTGACGCTAGAGACCTGTGTTTTAAGGCATTTCTACCACACCTGGCAACCTATCACTTCTTTACTATTGTTATTTGATGCAAGTGTGAACTTGTATTAATGTTGAGTTCTTCCTGTATTTAATACACACTAGGTATAACATAATTTATTGGTGTTTCTCTGACCTATAAATATAAATTTGTTAGTAAGGAAGTTGTGTGAAACTTTCATCCACAAACCTGTCTGTCTGTTTGTTAGTCTGTCTATCTATCTATCTATCTATCTATCTATCTATCTATCTATCTATCTATCTATCTATCATCTATCATTCATTGATCTCTATGACATATGCATTGTATTTTACTATATCCAGTTAACATCTCCACATTTCTTTTTCTATATTTGTTGATTTGGATATGTACATTAAGCTCCTTATTTCACAATACATACATTTTAAAACAAAGAGTTGCATGTTTGCTTCTATTATATGATGCTAGTACTAATGTGCTCACTAACTGAACTGTTTTTATTTGTTATTTCAGTGCTGAAGATAACAGTCACTCAGATGTTTGGCTAACAATGTGACAAGCAGCTACTGTATCACTTGTTTTCCTTAAATATTTATTGTACCATTTGAAAATTTGATTTCTAAACAGAATTTGACTTTGATTTTTATGCCAAAAATACAGACCAAATTTTATCTTACTTAAAATTTGCCTGAATATTTATCTTTCTTTCAAAGAATGGAGTTCAGTTCCTAGCAACTACATTTACATGATTCACAGCTACTTGGAATTCTATCTAATTCCAGGGGATTCTACAACTTCACCAAATACCTCCAGGAGCATCCACACACATGATATGCAGCACAGAGACACACACCCACAACCACACACATACACACATACACACACCCCCACAAGCATATATATATATATATATATATATATATATATATATATATATATAGCACATTTCAACACATATATATTCAACAAATATAATTTTTATTTTGAAATTAAATAATAAAAGTACATATCTCCCTATATTTCAAAAGTTAAAATTAGGCTTGAGAGAAAACGGAATTAACTTTTACATGCTTAGCATGTGATTTATGTTCTACTACATATATTCCAGAACCTTCAAGAAAAATGGAAGTCTATCATTTAAAAATACTGTGTCTTTTTGCAAATTTTTAAAATCTATGACGTAGTTAGAGATTTGGGAATATTAGCTCAGTCAGATGTGCTTATGTCCCTGGGAGGCCTAAAAGGTTCATGAGCTCTGTGCACCTTGGCACAGACATTTATTGAAAACAAATCTTTTTTGCCCCTCATTCCATTAACATTTTAAGAGCAACTACATTTATAGAATCACTGTGGTGAATTAGCCTCTAAATGATGTATGAAATGAAATATCCCTGCCAACATCAGATAATGGGCTGAGTTCTGTTATGCTCAGTTACTTCTTTGAATGTGTGCATGTTCAATCCTATTTAACTTTTCTGTATTTTCAACTTCAAGCATTTCCCCCCTTGAGAAACCTCTTATAAAGATGGCAAGATACAAGAAACATAGTATAAAGGATTAATGAGGCTAATTCAGGAAATATCACATTGACACTGAATTGTATCCCACATACTAGTTAAGACTGGAAATATATGCTGTTTGTTCTATCTGTGAATGTTATAGAGACCTCAAAAAGCCACCCAGATTAATTGCCTGCTAAGGGAATTAAGTACATTCAACTATTTCAAGACTTATTACAAATATCTGTAAATTCTTCTATCTAAAAATATCTGTAAAGATCAATGCTAAAAGAGTTGTGTCTGATTTAACCATCCAAAAGCTTTGAAATTCATTCCTAGTATGAAATAATTCACCTATTAGAAGTTTCAAGGGTAAAAAGTCACTCTAGTTAACATAATAAAATAGGTACATATTATTTTTTAAAGTATACTGATATTTATTTTAAAGTAAGAATTGTCCATGGTGACTTTCAGTAGTTTCAAATGTCAGCCCCCTAAATATTTAAATCCATAAAATGACAAATAGATGTCATTGAAAGGCACAATTGTGATTGTCAGTCACTTCTTAATGAGAATTTGTTGTCTATATTTCAACTCAGTCTCAGGAGCCCAACAAGTGTATGCCTAGTCAGTATAACCCAGACACAAAGTAAAGAATAAAGGCTTTATAGAGATACCTAATTCAGGCCAGCTGCTCTCTTTCTCTCAGATTCTGGTAGAAAGTAGTTTTAACTATTACTTTAAGCGCAACTATTCCTTCATTATCTTATGTCATATTAGTTATGTGTTCTAGAAAAACTTTTAGCTATGACTACAAAATATTTATCTTGAAAAATCAGCTGCAGTTTGAACATACATAAAAGCCATCTTTATTCTGTGCATACCAACCAACCTGAGGGAATATTGACAAATGTTATGTTGACCTTCTGCTCTCTATGAACAATCATGGGCAGAGTCTGTGAAGGAACATTACTGCAAAATGCTTTGGAGAAAACTTCTGCAAGTGAGTGAAGAAGGAACAAAGAAGAACAGTTAACTCCAGTGTCTTTGAAAGAGGAGCAACAGTCTCCTGAGGAGCCTGGGACAGTGGTGGGTAATAGTCAGACAAGGAAATAACAATTGAATCCTCACACTAAAATTTAAAAAAAAAAGTATTCTTCTTCTGGTACACATGACACTTAGGATGCAGCTGTTCTCTAGCTAGGATCAGTTTCTCATGAGGATCCCCTCTGTGAGCGAAAGCTCAGAGTCTGAGTCTGAAGGAATGATGTGGGTCGTATATGTGGCATCCTCCATCATGGTCTACCCGATGTGCTTCTCAGGTCCAGTTATTTCATACATCCAGAATGAATGTGAGAAATTCATTCAAAGTTCTGTCTCCTATTGCTTCTGAGTTAATGTGAGAGGAGATGAATGGAATGGGTTTCATAGAAGCCAGTGTTTGTTCTTGAGGCCATAGTAGAGATGCATTTCTAATTCCTCTATAACTCATACAGGAATTCTTCTCTCTTCATCTGAGTACATGTGCTGGGATAGGCAGTTTAATGTATGAAATGATTTAGTACCTCATCTTTGATTTGACCAGAGGCTCTAGACACTGTGCCCTATTTCACTTGTATTTTAACCTTAAAAGGTGGCCAAAATATCTAGAAGTACTCTAAGATACCAGCTGAATCTTTCACTCCTTCATGCTTTTCTCTTACTTGATTAGAGCAGCCCTAGTTCCTCCAAATGGTGACAGTCGATTCCATCTCCCTAGAGTGACTCTGCTCCTTTCTTTCTGAACTTGGGCACGAAGAACCCAGAGCAACCAGGGGCAGTGCTAGCTTAATGTTAGCTGGAATTTATATGGTACTATTTAACTGAAGTATTCATACTTTGGGAGACAGTAAACTTAGAATTCTGCGGTGAAATTATATAATCAAGTCATTATGTGATTGATGAAATGCCCTCCAGAGCTTATATGTGAGGAAAAAACGTATCTGCTCCAAAATGCCAATAGTCCTGAGGTTAGAAAACCACTGTGTGTATTCCAACATCAGACTAGAATGTTCTAGTCTCTGTGAAATGTGGTATGATATTTAGATACAATAGCATATTTTTCTTCTGCCATAACATAGCTTCTCTGGCTAGAAATGATATTATGTAGTTTGATATCTTGCTGAATCAATATTTTATAAGAATTTATAATAATAAATCTTTCATAATATTATTAGGAGGCAAGTCTAACCTGTACCTGAAAACTCTGTCACATTAATAACAATCAATAATAATTAGTACCTTTGCAGTACTTTTACTAATTTTTGTTTATTATAAAAAGATTTAAGTGGCGTACTTTCACAAAGATTGATGTTAAGTTAGGGGTATGGTATTACTTTCTATAAGTTGTGATGTTCAGCAATAATAACACCTAAATCACCTTGAAGAATAGAGGCCTAGAGTGTTCCAGTCATGTGCTGATGGACTCCTGTTAGATATGATTGTTGCCAGCTTGACACATACTAGAGTTACCAGAAAACATAAAATCATAATTGCAAAAATTTCTCAAGTGACATTGGCCTGTGTCCATACTTATAAGATACTAGCTTAATTAATGGTTGATGTGAGAAGGTCAAGCCCATTCTTGGCAGCACCATCCCTAGGAGCTACATCTGAACTGTATGAAAGATAGTTGAACATGAGTCAGTGAAATATGTGCCTCTTTCTTTTCATCTTCATTTCCTGCTTCAGTTCCTGCACTGACTTCCTTAGATCATGGTCTCTCATACCTGGAAAGTAAAACATTTCCAATAGTACTTACTCATGTTTATCCTACGATATAAAAATTCCTGTGGTGAAGATGAGAAGGCAGACGCTCATTTAGAAAGAGAACAAAGAGAGGCTGCACCCGAGCTCTCAAACAGGAACTCCAACACAACCTTTTTAGGGTGACTTCTGTAGTCATTTCTGCTGAATATTGTTAAGTGCTCAATCTGATGATGCTATATTATTTATTGACTACTTGCTCTTTATTCTTTTGTCTTCTCCATGCTTAAAAAACTCACTCATTTTAAGAAAAATATAAACATGGCTATTGTAGACCATTTCCCTTCTATGGAAAAAGTTATCCATGTTTTGGTTATAGCAAAAATAAACCAACCCACATTATAATAAACACATTTCAAGATGTTAATTAGTCTGATGTATGGAATTTAAAGATAATAATAGAAGTACAGAAAACACTAATTGTTGATGTTCACCAATATCATCTGAAAATCATGAAGACTTTTTTTCCTAAGCAGCAGATTATGTGTCAGGATGGCATACACTGCTTCCTTTTCTGCAGTGACTTGATGATACCCTAGTATGCCTTTAATAATTGTAAAGAAAGGACCAGATCAAAAATGCAAGTCTTGAGTTTATGCCATAAAGAAATGGGTTTGAGGTAGGTGACTGAGTTAGAATTGTATAGCCTTCATGCACAAAGGTAATGCCCTTATAAAAGCTCTCAGAAAAAAAATATCTAATTATTCTTGACACAGGAGCCTATATTGAGAAGTGACTATACCAATCAGGGAGAAGGACACTCACTGATACCTAGATCTATATATGCAGTAGTTTTTAATTCCTTAGTCCCCACAAGTATGAAAACTGTTCCTGAAGTTCACAAGCTGCCTGATTTGTAACATTTAGTTATAATAGTATAGGCACAAAAGACAACACTGTATCACTGAAATCCCATAGCTGATGACAATAATGCTTCCAAGAAAAAGTACTACAATTTAATATGTTTTTAGTTTTCTTGCTTCTCGACGAAGATGTTTTATGTTCTTGAAGCAAATATTCTGTAGAGTTCATTGATGTTAGTCCTTAATCAGGTTCATTCTACTTGTAATCTATTCTCTTCAAACACACACAGACTCATACTAAATATCCACTTTATTTTCATGATTATGGAGCCATTACAAGTTTGAAATGTGTGTTTTATGGTTATGCAACCATATATAGATCTCTAATTATCCTTGTATTAATTTTTCTAGTATTCAGGTAACCATGTTTTCGAAGTTTCACGGCAATGGTTCCCCTTTCACATCTTGGTGACACTATCTAGTAACAGACATTCTGGTCTTTAAAAATCTTTCTACTTCAATTTCTGCAATGTTCCTTGAGGCTTAGGTAGAGTTCCATTCAAAATCAGTCCAGGCAGACTACTATATCAATCCTCATTCTCCATATTTACAAAATATGAATCTCCATTATAGTCTCCATGTATTGAAAACACAGAACTATCCATTAGATACAGTGAGAGCTACAACTATCTATGAGTACAAGTACTTAGAATATAGTTAGAAATTATATTAATCTAGAAAAATAACAAATTAGGTTATCCTCTAGTGTCTCTAACCATGTGTAGTTGGCAAATTTTATACTATCAGACATGAATTTCCTGTCATCAAACAAGTTTTAAGTCCACTAGTACAGTTGTTACATGCATACAAGATAAAGTGACATTATTGCACTGCAAAGAAAATGAAGTCATAAAACTGGTGGATAAATTTATGCAGCAGGAGAAAGATCAATACTAGCTATCCCAGTTTATTTGCAAATTCTAGGTCCAAATCTTTATATTTGGTTATAACTTGAATCTCCATAAAATATTAAGAACATAGATCTTCTGGCAACATGATATTAAATATAGTCCTCTTTTCTCTGATATATATATATATTTCTTTTAAAATTTAAACTCATATATTTTGTCAGATTTATTAAAATTTATGAGTGAAATATGAAAATAAAATAATGAAAGTCCCATTAAAAACAAAACAAATTTTTGGTCAGCTCTCCACATGTTTTCTAATTATACAGGCTGCCTTTTCGAATTGAGTTATTTTAAGTAAACCTCAAAGAAATTTATTTTGTGCTATTTATAAAGATTTTTAAAGGCTTGGATTTTTTAATAGTAGTAAAGAAAAACTCATCCCTGGAGTTATATACCAAATCAAATTAAAACACCCCATGTAAGGCTTATATTTAAGAATATAATCTGGTATTTTATAAATGCCAAACTATTCTATAAATGCATAGTACATGATAACATTTTAAGTTGGAAGACTTTTATCTATTTAGAAACTGAACTGTTTTCAGGCTTTGTACTAAGAATTCATCATACAGATGCATTTTCTTCTTTCTAATAAGGCATCAGTTTTGTTCTGCCTGTTTTAGATGCTGTTTTGGGTTGCAAGTCTCAATTTTCAATGGGAATGAACTACATTCTAAGCCCATTACCCAAGGTATTGTTCTCTTGGGCCTAAATTTCAACTAATGAAGCAAAGCCAATACACACACATCTATTATCTTCACATTGGGAATAGACTCACAGGGTGAATGAAATTGGCAATTTACCAAAAATACCCAAAGTAAGTCTTAAATTGAAAAGTCCCCAGGATAAAAGAAAATATAAATACTTCAAGTGTGTAAAGTGTTAATAGAGCTAAACCACTGATCTTCAGTGGAATTTTATGGCATTTCCTAACTAATATTCTCTTATGGATCTGAAAATGCTTGTTCGTACGTTTTTATTTTACATTTGTTAGTTCCAATGCTTCTATAAACATACCAAGTGAACAAATTACTGAAATATTGCGTAAAAAGTTTCATCAACTAAGACCTTTAGATTTGGATAGCTAACCTTTCTGCTTATAACTGCTTTTAGGTTATCCATAGATGCCTGGAGTTGCTAGTGTCAACACTGGCATTTGAAAACCTACTAAATACCTATCAAACATTTCCAAATTTCATAAATAATATTTTATTTATTCCCTGAAATGTCATTAATAAACAGAATTGTGTAGGTAATGCCCAACCTCATTCAACCTTTGTAACCCAGCATGTTCGTCTCTTGACTTCATGATCTGTTTAATAACCCACTGAGTCCAGATATGAAGACATTTCAATCTAAATTTAGATTAGAAACAGAAATACAATTGGAAAAAGAAAAGTGTAGTGTTGAGGAACTTAAGTATTATGTGAGCCTTGTATCCAATGTTTTATTTAATTATTATTGTGGTTATCATTAACTTCCAAAAGACAAATGGTTAGGTGTAAATCTACTTAAGGTTAGCACAACCTTCAAGCCTTTCAAAAACACAAATTTTGATAAGTTAGTGTTTTCTTCTGATCATAGGTTATCTGTTATGTGCTGGCTGGTTTTATGAACTCTACCTCTGGAAAACAGAACTCATAAATCTGCAGTGGAAAGACATTATTATCCTCAAAATACAGTCTGATCAAAGAGAACTTGAAATATCTACAAGTATATTTAAGGGAGTCTTTTTTTTTCCGTGATAAGATAGGCCTTTCTCCATTCAATTTAGCATACCCATTGATGTCATGCTCTTTCGCTCATGTTTGGAGAGTAATTTTGGTGACACTTGATGGAGGTGGCCTCTGATATATTCAGACTTAACCCTACATAAAGAATTATAGGCAACTGAAGAAAGGTGGTAAAGAAAGATGTGGTCTTCCCCATGATATTAGTAGAAAAAGAGGTAATGAATTTGAAGGAGAGCAAAAGAAGTATATAGAAAGATTATATAGAAAAGTATATACAGAGAAGTATATAGGAAAGGAAAAGGAAAAAATATTACATTTAAATTATATTCTCAAAAATAAATATAACAAAGGAAATGAGGTCCTGGTGGTAAAAATATTGCCTTATTTAAAAGAATCCAATGGTTAATCTGAAAACAAGGGAAAGATGAGACTTTTTGGGGATGAGACTTTTACTTAAATAGGGAAATACAGATGACAAGACAGGGTGTTACAAAAGGGAAAAACTATGATGCCATTGTGACAAAAAAGAGGAGAAGAGGGTAAAAAAGATTAATTCTCATTGTTTAGAATTTTAATTCAGGACCGTACAATACCTATTTCCTGTCACTTCCTAAGATTTTGGAAATATCTCTTAACTCAAAAAGTCAAGATTTATCCCTTTTCCTTGACAAGTTCAGATTTATCTCCCTTTAAAAAAATTGCTTTGAATTTTATTGCTATTAACTACTTCCCATTTTAACATCTAAATAAAATAAAATGTGGATATTAAAATATAAATACTTTTTATATAGCTTTTATGACTCAGTGTATTATTTTTAAAATTCATTAATTCTCCTTAAAATGTTCATAGTTCACTATTTAAGACAAAGAACAAATTACGATATTTGCTCCAGGCTGGAGACCTGTTGATGTTCCAATGCTAGACTGCTTCCAAATCACATTCCTGCTTCTCTCAGTGTAAAGAATAACAGATCTGGATGTGCTGCTGTCACATTCTACCATGACTCTTTGTCTTTAGGATAGCCCTTGCAGGTCACCACATTTTAACTCAAGATGGCTTACCATTTGTTTCTGAGAGATTTGTGAATCCAGATATCACCATTATGTTAAGTGTATCTAGCAAGTAATTTTGTCCTATAGAAAACCTGATTTTTCTTTGTTAAATTATCTCCTTGGGACAAATACAGCCAAATAAAGACTAGGTTAACCTAGACCAACTGCTTATTGCTATGAATTCAGTTGGAGCCTAGGTGTTCCTAGATATAATCCTGTGATTCATGGTTGCACTTCTGTAACAGCAGCGCCTTCAAAGGAATAAGAACTCCTGGCCCCGAAAACCTACACTTGCTCCCTGGTGCCTTCTAGAAAACATTCACAATTGTCTGGTATAAAATTGATTAACTGATATATTTAAAAAATATAAGATGCTGCTTTTCAGAAAAGTTGTTGTTTTTTATTTATCTATAAGAATTTTATTTAAATAATATAATAAAATATTACGTGTGTATATCTCTAAAAGTTTTATAATTTGCATTTTAAGTTTAGGGACCAGTAACATGTCAAAATTGTAAGAAAAAAGATTTTAAAAATAAGACTGCTCTATCAAATTATTTTGTAGCATTATTTTAAACGTCATATTCAGCTACTGAAGTAAACATACACACACACATATTTTCCTCAACTTCCAACCATCTTATATTGATGGTTTGCTGTGAAACTTTGCACCAACAATATTTACACTTAATATCTTTTTTTTCAAATTTCATTTTTGTTTTGTGTGTGTATGTGCATATGTGTATATGTATATTGTGAGAGTATTCTTCAAACCTAAATGTACTATTACCTTTGTAGGTCAAAGATTTAAATCCTAAAACTGGAGGTATAGGCTGTTGTCCCATGACATGCAGGCTGGAAACAGAACTTTAGAGAAGCAAGAAGTTTTCTTAAGTGTTGAACCATCTCTCAAGATTCTTGTTTTAATTTTTATAACTTTATAATAAGGCTTGAATCCACTTAGACTTTCTGTGATCTACAGTAGTGTTTTAGAACTTATGAATTAATTCTAAGTTTTAAATTTTCTAACAAATACTCTAGTGGCATTTTAGAAGGTTGACATGTAATCTATAGTACAAGATCTGAAATATAATAATGCTTGCAATATCTATTTTTTAATCAATGAACATGGCATATTGCTAATTGGTTATTATGTTTTCTTGTTTACTTACTATGATTATGTAGAACCTTGACCACTTTTTTTGGAAAAATGAGGCAAATTTTTAACAATTTGCATAAATTTAAACAAAATATGATATGAAAACAGGGATTTTAAAAACAGGAGGCAATACAAGGTATTGAGGTATAAGGTATTGGTTTTATAATAAGGCCTCATGTGAAATATATATCCCGCTCCTGATAGAAAAATTTTACTGATTAATGATTACCTGTCTTTATTGATTAAGTACATAATAATATTAGAATAGAAGAGTGGCAAATAAAATATTATTAATATGGAGTATGTTAATTTGGTTGATTAGAAAGCTGTCATCTGAAGCTTGTTGATATTAACCTTTTGGCTGGGGTTAATCACACTTGCAGAAATGTGATTACTTTCATTGACATAGAGGCATGTTTGCCACAAGCAGTTTTAGACATATGGAAGTAAAGCTTCAGGAAACACATCAGAAGAGTAGAAGCTTTGATTTTCAATGATATAAAGTCTCAAACACTGGACCAGTTTGAGAGTATACTCAGCACATCTATGTAAATGTTTCCAACACTGAGAAAAGTTAAATGAATTTCTACATGTATCTTGAGTCAATATATTTTCTGAATTGAAATTTTCATGACTAAGAGTCACATGCTGCTGTGAACTGCATGGCTTTGGAGCTCAACTGACTTTGGCAATAAAGTAATGTGGAAGAATTTTAATCCAGCAACACAGCTGCTGTGGCAAGGGATCACATTCAGAAACATTTTAGGTCTGTGTTTTCCAGGTGAAAATCAGACACTCTACACACTTTATTCCCTCTGACTGGAATACAGGCATTCCCGTAGTATATATTTTTAATCCCTAACAATGAATGCAAACTCAGTTTGTAGATAAGAGTATCCACATTTGAAAGTGACATCTAATTGAGGAAGGACAAAGTGAGGAATTAGAGGAAGATTAGACAGAATGAGTCAGAGATAGGATATGACTAATACAGATGAGAACATAGAAGAAAAAGGAGACTTAAGGCAGAATAGTGCAGAGGGAAGAAGCAATGGAGGGAGGGACACACACACACACACACACACACACAGAGAGAGAGAGAGAGAGAGAGAATTTATTATATAAAACTCAATCAAAGAGAGAGAGAGAGAGAGAGCTCAGAGAGAGAGAGAGAGAGGTTGTAGTCATCTGGGATCATGTGGGATAATTTTTTCAGAGGTAGACCATTTAACATCTTAAAGCATTCCTCAGATAGGATTTGTTTGGCTATAAGACAGCAAACAAGGTTGTCTCAGTCAAATGCACATTCACTCAGGGTTTATTTGCTTCCCACACTATGTGATTAGGATGAATGACATTTTTACAATAGTATGCAAGATATTTTATCTGAACTCTATACAAACGCATGTTGGCAATTTCAATTTTGAAAGTCAAAATCTCAAAAGAGGAAGATGACTTGGATATTGATATTTTTCATGAAATATATATATATTACCCAGCATATATTTAAGTTATGATTCAATAGTAATAGAATTGAACATAGCAATGAAATAATGTTTTTGGGACCACAGTGTGAAGGTTACTGTTGAATTAAAGGAAAGCAGTATTTAAGAAGGTTAAGAACGACCGGACTCTACCTTTTAAATGTGAGCCAATGAAAACTGTTTTTCAAATATGTCACTATTTTCGAGTCATTTTATAAAAACAAGAGGAAAAGTACTGAATACCTTAATGACTTCACAGGGTTTAAATTCAAGGCCAATTCTAGGTACTAAAATCACAAATCTCCACACGTCTTTAATTATTGTTGGTTAAATAATGTAGAAATTAATAAAAAGCCCAGCCCTGGGCTTTGGATCATTGAGTTCCCAGATGAAAGATATACTCACAGAATTTATATTTATCTGAAGCCTATAAACAGCATGTTGGGCAGCTGACTTAGAATCTCTTTTCTATGGATAACCCCCTCTTATTATTATGTTACATCTGGTGAAAACTGGCAAAGAGCTAAACTCTCTTGACATTTAATTTTGGTGGCTTTCCTTCCCCTCTTCAATTCTTCTTTTCCTTTGTCTTTCCAAAGCTGTGAAACTAAAGTTTCCAGTTGACTGTTGGTTGTTGGCACTGTCTTTTTTATCAGCTATTGGCTACCAGCAACTTTATTTGCTAATCACAATAAACTGGAGGCAGGGTCACCTAGTTAGCATCTACATGTGGACTCTCTCATGAGACAAACTATTGTGTGATCCAAATTACCATTAGAATACAAGCCCGGCTATTGTGCTGTTTGGATCTTACTGTAAATGTAAAGGCTGTGAGTACATTGTTCATTTGGAAATTCAATGATCACAGTAAAGTAGAAGCCTCTGGAAGAGATTTTAAATAATTTCTACATTTACCCAATCATAATTAAAGACACGTGTGAAAACTCGTGACCTTAGTACCTAGAAAGCTTAGGACCTAGAAAGACACATAATTTTACTTTTTCCTTTCAGACCTTGCCTCAGTGTCATTTTTCTTTTGTTTCTCCAATTTCTAAAACACGAATGGTATCTTATCTCCCATCATCCCCATCACCTCTCAATGCTAGATTTTACTATTTTGAATATATCAGAGAAAGTCTTAGATATCTCAGATTTGTCTTCTTTAAATGACCCAGGATGTAGTTGCTAAAATCTAGGACACTTAGAACGCAATTTTAAGCAATAACAAGAAGAGCGGATTAGTTCTAAGAAGGGATATGTTAGTGTTAAGCACAGCTATATTCTGAAACAGTCGCATATTGAGTTCTATGCTCTGAAGTAAGAAGCATCTTAAAAGTAAGAAATAGCTTGAATACATACATTTCAAGGCCAACACCCAGCAGGAACTGTTTAAGAGACAGGGGACCAAGACATTGGCACAGAGTAACAATGACCTACAGATGTTTTCATTAGCCAGAACCCCAAACAATGCTTTGAAGAAGGGTGCAAATTCCTTAGTTACCATGAAGCAACTGTTCGGAAAAGTATTAATGAAAATGGCTTGGTAGAACGCCAACAGGATTAATTTTATAATTTATGGGCAGGTCTGTATCTTGCCTGGTTTTACTACTAATAAGCAAGTACATCTTAGAGATCATGTTCCTTTAATATAGTTACTGCTTTTTGCAAGTGTGTCTTTGTCTTAAACAAAATATAATTTTCAGTATTCAAGAGAAAAATGAAATAATGCTTATGAAACACTCAGTTTTTTACTATCTGAAAATTCATCTTGGTAGGTCACAGAAACCTAAGGTAAGTGGAAAGTTATTAGTGAGTTGTTCTACACATTGGCGCCAACTCTGTATTGTCACCCAAGGTAAATAATGAGTGATTACTTTCGTGAGAATGGAAAGCTGTTTAGAATGGAACTTAGCTAATATTCCACATCAAGAAGTGGATTCACTGTCTATATTTTAGCAGATATGCAATTAAGAGTATTACATAGATTTTTAAAACTATTTAACATCTGCTTACTTTTATCTCCTATCTGTGAGATAAAAAAAGAACTCTAAAATTAAGAACCAAAGCTTTTCATTTCAAACTGTGGCATTCCCCAATAAAATGATAGTAGACAGAAAACACCAGTGCTATAGTTATCTAATATTAATAAATTATAATGAAGTGATAAATGCTATCATTGAACCTATAGACAAGAGTTTTCTATTTTTGAGATATATATATATATATATATATATATATATATATATATATATATATTCAATTGTCTATACCAGAGACCTGGGAGCCCCAGAGTGCGGAAAGGGAACTTGTAGAGCCCACCTCTGGCAAAAAGAGGGGGCATCAATTGAGGGATAGGATTGCCAATCCAGAGTCCAAAATGACCTATAATTGTTCCTGTCTGAAAGAACTGCAGGGATGGAAAAGGAGAGGGGTCTGAGGAAATGAAGGTCCAACAACAGGCCCAAAGTCGGTCCAGCTCAAAGAGAGGCCCCAAGGCCTGACACTCTTACTGAAGCTTTGGAATGCTCACAAAGAGGAACTTACCGTGACTGCCCTCTGAAAGACCCAACAAACAACAGAAAGAGTCAGATGCAGATATTTGCACCCAACCAATGAACAGAAGCTTCTGACCCCTGTGGTTGAATTAGGGAAAAGCTGGAGGAAGCTGAGGTTCAGCAGTCTCAGTTAACCTGGACCACGAGATCTCTCAGACACTGGACCACCAACCAGCTGATACGAGGTCCCCCAACACATACATATTAAAGGACTGCCTATTCTGGGTTCAGTCAGAGAAGATGCACCTAACCCTCGGGAGACTGGAACCCCAGGGATTTTAGACTGTGCTCAGGATGCAGCTTAGTGGCTGGAGTACTTGTTTTATGTGCATGAACACCCTGGACTTGATCCCAGTCTATAGAGAGTTGTGAATCAAATCCAGCTGTTGCAATTTTATATCATAAGTCACTATTGTGATGAGATCTTTGCTAACATGGCAATTTCTGAAAACGCCGATTGATAATCCAGTCTCTGCATCTGAAAATCTCAACAGGTGCAAGACCATAAAGAGAGACTAATGAGAACATTATGATGTCCAGCCAATTGTGAGCTTCATGAATCTGTTGCAGTCCTACTGGGGTGCTGTGAACTGTGAAGATCCCTGGATCAATTCCTAATTTTTACTATTGTGAACAGTGCTGCAGTAAACATAAATATCACTTCCATGGTGGCCTGGCTTTATTAGGAGCTGCAAGATGTGAAATCCCATCTGCATGGAGTCTCAATCAAAGTCAATAGCTTTTCCTGGTCCCTTGTACAATGAAGCAAAAAAGAAAAAAAAAAGAAGCTGTTAATCCAGATAACTGTATTGCAAACCTCTGCTAACTTCCCAAAATGCCAGCTTCCCAGCCTAAGTCACTGGGAAGCTGCTCTGAAAAGCCAACTTCCCTCTACACAGAGGGATTCAGAATTGTTCTTGTCTAAAGTAAATGAAGGGACAAAAAGTGTAGCAGAGACTGAAGGAAGGCCATCCAGAGACCACCCCACTTTTGGACCCATTCCATCTGTAGACACCAAGCCCAGTCACTATTGCTGATGCCAAGAAGTGCTTGCTGACAGGAGACTAGTATGGCTGTCCTATGAGAAGCTTTCGCAGCACCTGATTGAGACTGATACAGGCACTCACAGTCAATCATTGGACTGAGCCCAGGGAACCCAGTGGAAGAGTTTGGGAAAGACTAAAAGAGCTGAAGTGGATTGCAACTCCATAGGAAAAACAGAAATATCAACTATCAGGACACCTCGGAACTCCCAAGAACTAAACCACCAACCGAAGAATATTCATGAATGGGTCCATGTCTCCAGAAAAATATGTAGCAGAGGATTGACTTATCTGGTATTAGTGAAAGGGGAGGTTCTTGATTACGTAGAAACGAAGGGGGATCCCTCAGCGAAAGGGAATGCTAGAGGGGTGAAGCAGGAGTGGGGGGCACCCTCTTATAAACAAAAGGGAGGGGAAATAGGGCGGGTGATTTGAGGAGGCAAGAGTGGGAAGAGGGACATTTGACCTGCAAATAAGTAAAATAATCAATAAAAAATTTTCTTTCTTTGGAAAAAAAAGAAGCAATATGTTACGGCATATGAATTTAATTCAAATTATTTTTACATTGTTTAATGTCCATAGGGTCAGACTAAACTAATGAGGTGAGGAGTACTTGTAATATATTTAATAAAAAGCTATGGATAGCTAATAAGATTGGTGAAGTTTTTAAAGTAAGGTTTTTCTGCCCACGCACTTCAATAACTAAAAGAAGTTGCTGCTTATATTACATAGCTATTCATTATTTGATGCTGGATTTTCCACTTTGGTGTACATTTTTAAAATATGTAAGGTTGAGTATAATAATGAAAAGTATTAAAATCGTGTTTGTTTTGCTGTGTGTCTGTGTGTGCATGGGTTTGTGGGTGTGTGCGTGTGCGCGTGAGGGAGTTTCATCATACATGGGTGAGGTTTTGAATATCTGTGTTAATGCAGCATTTAGGTACAATAAATATCAAACAAGGGTAATGATTCCAAATGAAACCAAGTATGAGATGCATTAATATTTGGCAAGATATGACCATTCTATTTATTTTGTCTTGATGCTTACTGACCATGAAATGCAACACTTTAAATGTGGAGCAAAATTGGAATTTATATGCATAATTAGTAAGACAATGCTTATATCCAACTTATAAATGTTCCCCCACCATTTGTAGCAATTTTTCTCAGATTATGATTAATGTGTTGTTCCTATTGTATTAAAACCAAATTAATTTTCCATACATTGTTGACGGTGTAACTAATAATGAAAAATATTTAACTATAGCTTATCTTCATAAAAATTTATATTAAGTAATGCAACAATTGCCTCAATATTGTATATCCTTTAATAATTCTTCAATTTTGCACACTTTTGCTCTTATATCTATAAATCTAATACTGAAAAATGAATATATTATCTCAAAATCTACATGAACACTAAAACTAATGAAAAGGAAATTGCTTGTTAAATTAATTCTGCAATTTATTTTTCAAAGTTCTTCGTGGAAAGTGCTCAATATTAATATGTAGACAAAATTTAGAGGTCATGGTTATTGGTTTGTTTTGTTAGTATGGCTGGTTAATCAATGAATTCTGAAGGTTACTTAAAGCATCATGGACAACTTTGACCTTTGAAGAAAAAGATCCCTTATTCTCCTTAGCCTTGTACAAGAATTCTTCTTTGTAGAAACTTTTTCTGTTTTTGAATTCCAATAGTGTTAGATATCATTCATTTCAAGTCATACCATGCTGCCTTAAAATTTAAAAATTTAAAACACAATTTAGTATATTCTAAATTTGAAAGCTTAATTACTTTAAAACTGAATTTGTTTTCTTCAAAAAAATGAATTTTGAAAATAAAACTTGCTATTCGACTTCAAGTTTTTATATAAATCTAAAAAAAATTACATTTTATACCTTAGGATGTGAATTTTGGTGTGTGAGTGAAATTTAACGATATTAAATATACTCTTGAGTATATGTTGATGTAGGAAGATTATATTTTTTCTGAATTGTGAATGGTTATAAAAATTGATACTTCTTTCTCATATAACTATGAAATATACTATTGAAAGTTTAGTTTTTTGCAGAACCAGTACTTTATTAATGTTCTCTTAATTCCCAAATGGATATTTGGTTCAAAATTTTTATATTGAACCATAACCAAATTTATGTAAATGTGTGTTGGATACTTCCTCAGAGACACCCCAAATTTGTCAACTGTACATCTCTACAAATCATCTCATCAAATCTACATCTCATCAAATGAGATGTGTTACTTATGATCTGTCCAATAATGGAAAGCAAAAAAATTGAAGAATAACAGGATTCATGTTTCTCATCTCTCTCATTTCTAACTCTATCAAACATAGTACAGTTTATAATTTAGAAATTTAGTACATTCTCTCTGTTATAAAATGCTTTAATATTTTTCTCTAGCTGTGCTTAATGCTTTCCTTTTTGTTATATTTTATTTTGTGTGTATCATCAATTTTTATTGAAAATATTGTTTACATAGAATACATTTGTATCATAATTTCCCCTCTTCTACTTCCAGGTCTTTCTCACCTTTCTACCTTCCCTGCTTCATTTCCTTTCTCTCTTTATCTTGTTTTCAATGTTTTCCTTTTAGGTTAAAGTGTATTCAAAATATTATGGCTAAGCAATAACAGTCATATTACTTAGGAAATACTCTTAAGCATTTTTCATCATTTTATTAAGAAATCTGAACTTCACAGTATGAATTTAAAGGCTTTTCTTAGTTCATCGTTTTCTTAATTAGGTACTATTCTTGCCACAGTTGTATGTGTTCATCAATAATAAGGTGCTTGTACACCAATCTTCCAAACACTAATGCCCACAAGAACTTTTCACATGCATGAACTCTTCAATACTTAATATTTCAGCTTTTATACTAAACATCACTTTTTAAAAATATTTTATCAATTCTTCAAAAAAAAATCATTCATGGGGCTGGAGAGATGGCTCAGCGGTTAAGAGCACTGACTGCTCTTCCTGAGGTCCTGAGTTCAAATCCCAGCAACCACATGGTGGCTCACAACCATCTGTAATGAGATCTGACGCCCTCTCCTGGTGTGTCTGAAGACAGCTACAGTGTACTTACATATAATAAATAAATCTTAAAAAAAAAAATCATTCATGTACACAACATACTTTAATTACATTTATCACACATCTTCTTCCAATTCTCTCCAAATGGACTTTTTTATCCCTATCTTCCAATTTCATGGACTATTTTGCCTTCTTCAATTACCCATCAAATCTATTTTTGCTGCCCATAATAGCCCTAGGTGTAGGGTCATCCACTGTGGCATGGGTGGGCCTACAAGTAGCAGTGGAATACTGTGTCCTGTAATCCTTCAGCTCTCAAGAGTTATACAGTTAAGTTATAGATGGGGGCATTTGAGCCCCACGCATTTCCATGCTATGATATTTACTGTGTTCATCTTAGGCCAGTCAGCAGACCTGCAGTGAGTTCATGAAAGCAGTAGTGTAGTCTTGACATGTCCTCTACTTTTGCAGGTCTACCCCATCTCTGGCTATAATAGTTTTTCCAGCCCTCTTATGCAGTGGTCTTTGAGAAGTACAGTGGAAAGAATGATGTAGATAAGCCATTTATTTGTGACTACTACACAGAAACTTATTCTATATACTTTGATCAGTTGTGCATTTCTGTACTAAAAATATGGAAATTCTTTGATAAGATCTGTAATTTATTGGTATAGAAATATGAATTTAGAAGATAGTTTTATACCATGCTCATTTATTCAAATGGTTCACCTCTGGGACTTTTGAGCTACCTAACCATAGATTCTTGACAAGATATGCAATATCAGCATGTATTTTTATTATGGAGCAGGTTTTAAATTCAAGTGCAAAGTGGTTGGTCACCTTAATAACATAAGATGAGTAGCACTGTTGCACTCATATAGACAGACAGACATATAGATAGATAATACATAGAAATATTGATATATGTACTACCAATTGAAACATTATGATATAAACTGAACATTAGCAGCACATATACCACTACATAAAACGTAAAGTAAATCTGTGTTAAATGATCTGTTCAATGAAAACACTACTGCAAATCCATGAATATTCATAAGGAGAGAGATCATAAAGACAAAAAGAAAAGCATGTATGCTTCTCAAAGTATCTACCTTAGTCAGAGGCTCTATTACTGTGCTAAGATATCATGACCCAAAAACAAGTTGAGGAACAAATGGTTTATTCAGTTTACATTTCTTCATTGCTATTCATCACAAAAGAAAATTAGGACAGGAACTCGAGCAGAGCTGAAACCCGAGGAGGAGCTGATCCAAATGCCATGGAGGGATGCTACCTACTTGCTTGCTTCCATTGACTTGCTTAGCCTCCTCTTTTATAGAACTTAGAATCACCAACCTAGAGATGACACTCTTTCCCATTGATCACTAATTAAGAAACTGCCTTACAGCTGGATCTCATGGAGACATTTTCTCAATTGAGACTCTTCTTCTATGATGATTCAAATTTATGTCAAGTTGACACACAAAACCAGCCAGAAGGTTATCTAACCATTGAAACCAGGATAAAACAGATGTGGTCTTCTGATTTTGACATGTGTTTAACATTTACAGACACTCTCCATGTACAATGTGCCTTTAGATATCACTTAGCTTGTGACCTAACTACTGATAGTTCTCATGTGCCTAATCACTCTGATTTACAGTGTTTAAGCCTTTGTTTGTACACAGTAATTATAATTTTAAGTAATACCATATTTAGTTATAATCATTTTATAAATACAAACTTTTATGCTCTTACCCTTGATAACTTGCATAAGCAAATTATCATGTTGATTTTACTTAATTCTTTTGTTTACTGAACTTATTTTCTTCAATTAATAACAGCTTTATTCTACAAGAAATAGTATATTTAGAGAAAATGGGAAGCTTATTTAAAAATAAATATGACTAATAACATTTTCTTCCAAATTTCTATTGGTAAATATGATGAAAATAAAAGACATTAAGACTTTAAGATCTGAAAATGGAGTCATCATGCAAAATGGCTAAATTGTATTGTCACTTGAAATGATGGATTGTTTAAATTTTTGGTACTGCAGTTTTATAAAACACTGATAATTCACTTAAAATATTTTAAAACTTGTGGGTATGTAAATATGTGTAAATAAAAATGTATGTGTTAAACAAGGTCTTTCAGTGTGGAAGGACATCTAAATATCAGGTCACATAAATGTAGCCATACATTTAGTTAATTGTTCTCTATGCTGATTTTGATTAACAACAATTAAGTATAAAACACATCAACAGTAAAAATAATGTAGTTTTAGCTATGTCAATAGTTTTGCAAGATTTCTGATTTAATTTTAACATAATTCAATGTCATTATTCTTACCCTGTGTGATTAGCATTGGCTGTATTGTAATCTACATTTTTAAGTTTTTAAATATCTCTTTAAAAGTTAGCCATTTCTCTTTTCCTTTTAAGATAAAAAGAGTTACTGAAAATGGATTAATTTATATCCTCATATAATTAATTTTATTATATTATAATGTTAAGATATTATAACACTAAATCCAGAGCCTTGTAGGTGTGTGTATTTGTAAGACTTCTCAAAGCCCTCAATATCTCATGTACTCATTTCTCATATTTTAGATAGATACTCCTTCTAAGTCATGGGGTTAAATGTCCCATATTTCCATTACTTGTATGGCATACAATGAGAGCTTGCCGATGAAAGAAGATGGATAAGTTTTGTAACAAGGATAATGAGAGAGCGGATACTCCAATCAGTAGCTTATACTAGCAGAAGCATTTTTACCCTGTTTACAGATTTTTGCACCCATTCCTCTGTCACAGTTGTGGTACTTTTTCTATTCCTGAATGAAGTACTTCCTAGCTTTTTTAAAAATATATTCTTCCATTATTTCCTTCCATTCTCTTCCACAGACCTGGATTCTTGCCATTCATTTGCATAAGCGCACGTGTGCATGCAACACACACACACACACACACACACACACACACACACCACCCAAAGATCTAACTTTTAAACACTTTCATTTTCTTTCAATGTCTATAGATGCACAATTTCTTTTGTCCAGTTGACCAGACAAAATGAAATCTCTCCACTTACCATAACTCAGAAAATATTAGTCTTCAAAATAAGACATTTTAGAAGGACATACATATTATTTGAGGAGTCCAAGATCAACCACATGCCAGCTTGTTTAGTCAAATAAACCTTTGTGATCAAGCTGTAAACAGAGTAAAGTATAGCATGCTCTTTATTGACAAACCAATTGGAATTTCAGTTATAGTTATATCAGAAACTTTTTAGCATCACATCTTTAGCTCCAAAAATCACAAAAAAGGTGACTTTAGTCAAGCAGTAAAGTTGTAATTTCTTTATAAAGTGACAAGAATTTAGAGGGTGTACTAATAATCCCTGTTAATAGAAGACAAAAATGCTTAACATCTTGAGATGTCTTAATGTGACTGCTTTATTTACTACTAATCATCTCAAAAGTAGAGCACGCAAACAGATGAAAATTTTATATATGAAAATATTCTTATATCTAATGTTCATATATATACATATATATGTATATATATATATATAATTGTATAATGATTTGCACATATGTCTAAAAGAATTTGAGTTTGATTTTAAAAACTTTTTATTTTCTACTATCAAAAATGAATATGCAACTGACTTTAAGCTTTGTACGCTTAAGAAGTAATAGTTTGTTTTGTTTTTCATGATGCATCATGGATTTCTGCTTGACAAAAATTCAGAAAGCCCCTCAAAACATTATTTCAATTAAATAATAGTTTTAGTTGTGTTTCTTGTTTTTGAGGGCTTATCTTGTCTTGCTTTAGTGATGTGTTAGTTTGGGTTTCTATTAGTGTGAAGAGATACCACAACCATGGAGACTCTTATAAAGGAACGCATTATTGGGCTGGCTTACAGTTACAAAGGTTTAGCCTATTATTGTTGCATTACTCGGGATTTTCTAGAGTTTTTAGAGTCACAAAACTTATTAAATGATTCTCCCACCACCTCTCTTCACACACACACACACACACACACACACACACACACACACACACACACACACATCTATCTATATCGATAGATGGAAATATATATGGAATTTATTGGAAAAACTACAGGCTGTAGTCCTACTAACCAAACAATGGATGGAAGCTATGATGGAAAGTCCAAAACTCTAGTAGCTGCCCAGTCTCATGATGTTAGCTGTCTAGCTGGTCTCTCTCTGTAAGCATCATCCAAGGAATGGATGTGATGGCAAAGTGAGAGTAAATAGGTGAAGAAGAAAAATGAATGCTTCCTTCTTCCATTCTCCAGTGGAAGGAATGGCAAGATTAAAGGTATGCATCAAGACCTTGATCAAAGGTATATTGCTTTCTTACTTCAAGATATAAATCACATGTGTGCCCTCTTTTTCTGGATTGTAGTTCATTCCAAATATAGTCAAATTGATAACCAAGTATAGTCATCACAGATTTCCAAAAAGGCTTATAATTACTCTCATAATGCAGATTAATGAAAATGAAATAATATCACAGACAAACAACAAAGGAGAAAATCTGAAGAATGAAATTCAGAAAGCAACTTTCAAGATTTTTTTTCCAAGACTCACCAAGGACATTTGTCTTTCCCTGTAGTGTCCATGGATACTATATATGAGTTATTACAAATGAAAATTCTCTAGAGCATCAGTACCTAGGGTTTTCATCAGAATATGGTTATGTACCCAATGTTACCTAGCAAGTACCCATGTTAGAGATTCCCTGAAAGCAAGCATTTGCTGAGTACAAATGGTATTGCTTATACACCACAAATAGTTCGGGACATTTTTACAAATTAATGATGTGAGGCTAGAGAGAAGGCTCAGTGGCATAGAGCACCCACTGGTCTTCTAGAGGACTTGGGTTCAATTTCAAGAAACCACAGAGCAGCTGAACTGCCGTTCATTCCAGTTCTACTAGATATCACATCCTATTCTGAGCTAGAACAACCTGTAGACATGTGATGTACATGGATAAAGCCAGACAAAACATTTATGCACAAAATAAAACAAATTATTTTTAAAAATGAATGTTAGAAACCTCCTTAGAATCTCTGCCTATACCCAGAGCTTCAGCAAAGTGCCTGGATATAAAGTTAACTCAAACAAAACAGTAGCCTTCCTGTAATCAAAGAATAAACAGGCTGAGAAAGTAATTAGGGAAATGACACCCTTCACAATAGTCATAAAAAATATAAAATACCTCGGTGTGACTCTAACCAAGCAAGTGAAGGATCAGTTTGACAAGAACTTCAAGTCTTTGAAGAAAGAAATTGAAGATCTCGGATGATGGAAAAAATATTGCATGCTCATACATTGTCAGGAATAATATTGTAAAAATGGCCATCTTGCCAAAATCAATCCACACATTCAATGCAATCCCAAGCAAAATTCCAACTCAATTCTCATAGAGTTGGGAAGAGCAATTAGGAAATTCATTTGGAATAACAAAAAACCCAGGATAGGTAAAATTATTCTCAACAATAAAATAACTTCTTGGGGAATCACTATTCCTCACCTTAAGCTTCCTTAGAGCAATAGTGATAATAACTGTATGGTATTGGTATAGAGACAGACAGCGAGATCAATTGAATAGAATTGAAGAACCAGTAATGAACATGCACCTATTGTCACTTGATCTTTGACAAAGGAGCTAAAACCATCCAGTGAAAAAACAGCATAATTCAACAAATAATGCTTGTTCAACTGGAGGTCAGCATGTAGAAGGATGCAATTCAATACATTCCTATATCCCTATACAAAACTCAAATCCAAGTAGATCAAGGTCTTCCACATAAAACAAGATATACTCTATAGAGTAAATAATAGAAGAAAAAGCGGGTAAGAGCCTCGAACACATGAACACTGGGAAAAATTTCGTGAACAGAACACCAATGGCTTGTGTTCTAAGATCAAGAATCAAAAAATTGGACCTCATATAATTGGCAAAGGACATTGTCATTAGGACAAAATGGCAACTAACATATTGGGAAAAGATCATTACAATCCTACATTTGATAGAGAGCCAATGTATAATATATTCAAAGAACTCAAGCAGTGGTGGAGAGAATAAAAGGAACTCAGGAAGTTAGACTCCAGGGAATCAAATAACCCTATTAAAATGGGGTACAGAGCTAAACAAAAATTCTCAGCTGAGGAATATTGAATGCCTGAGAAGCACCTAAATAAATGATCAACATCCTTAGTCATGTGGGAAATTCAATTCAAAAGAACCCTGAGATTCCACCTCATACCAGTCAAAATGGCTAAGATCAAAAACTCCAGTGACAGTAGATGCTGGAGAGGATGTGGAGAAAGAGGAAACATTTTTGGTGGGATAGCAAGTTGGTACAACCACTCTGAAAATCGGTCTGAAGTTTCCTCAGAAAATTGGACATAGTACTACCTGAGGACCCAAGTATACCTCTCCTAGGCATTTATCCAAAAGATGCTCCAACAATATAGCAAGGACACATGCTCCAATATGTTCCTAGTAGACTAATTTATAGTAGTCAAAAGGTGAAAGAACCCAAATGTCCTTCAACAGAGGAATGGATACAGAAAATGTGGTACATCTACACAATGGAGTACTACTCAGCTATCAAAAACTATGACTTCGGGGTTGGGGATTTAGCTCAGTGGTAGAGTGCTTGCCTAGCAAGCGCAAGGCCCTGGGTTCGGGCCTCAGCTCCGGAAAAAAAAAACAAAACAAAACAAAACTATGGCTTCATGAAATTCATAGGCAAATGAATGGAGCTAGAAAGTATCATCATCCTGAGTGAGGTAACCCAATCACAGAAAAACTCACATGGAATGTACTCAGTGATAAGTGGATATTAGCCCAAAAGTTTGAATTACCCAAGATACAATCCACAGACCACATGAAGACCAAGAAAACCAAAGTGTAGATACTTCAGTCCTTCTTAGAAGGAGGAACAAAAATGTTCATAGGAAGAAACATGGAGCAAGGACTGAAAAAATGGTCATTCAGAGTCTGCTCTACCTGGGGATCCATACTATATACATACAGCCACCAAACCTAGACAATGTTTCTGATACCAAGAGGTATAAGCTGACTGGAGCTTGATACATCTGTGTCCTGAGATGCTCTCCCAGAGCATGACAAATACAGAGGCAAATGCTCACAGACAATCATTGAACTGAGAATGAAGTCCCCATTGGAGGAGTTATAGAAAGGATTAAAGCACCTTAAGGGGCTTGCAACCCTATAAGAACAACAATACCAACCAACCAGAGACCCCGGGAACTAAACCACCACCCAAACCATACACATGGACAGACCCATGGTTCCAGCTGCATATGTAGCAGAGGATGGCCTTCTTAGGCACCAATGGAAGGAAAATTCCTTGGTCTTGCCTAATCTGGGACCCCAGTGTAAGGAAGTGTTATGACAGAGAAGCAGGTAGGGGTGGGTGGTTAGGTGGGTAAAAGGAAATAACATTTGAAATTTAAATTTAAAAAGTCCTTTAAAAAGTTCTGAAACTCAAAAAAATGAAGAAAAGAAGAAAAAAGAAAGAAAGGAAGGAAGGAAGGAAGAAAGGAAGAAAGGAAGAAAGAAAGAAAGAAAGAAAGAAAGAAAGAAAGAAAGAAAGAAAGAAAGAAAGAAAAAAGGAAAGAAAGGAAGAAAGAAACTTCTTAACTCTAAATCAATGTTAGTGAGGGGATACCCTTCATTATCCTTCTAAAAAGAGAGCAGAATAAGCCTGTATATTAACTCCTTCCTGTAGAGCATAAGTTACTAGTTTGGATGAAAATACAAGTGAGGAAGCAGCAGTGATATGGTCACTAACACCAGGCCCTTTTAGTTTAAGAATACTTGTGGTTATAGAGTGAAGCATCTATTTGAGGATATGATAGAATCACTAATCCATGTAAAATAGTTGATGGGCATATGATTTAGCACATTTTTTCTCAGCTTGATAGGCATTAGTTTCTTAGTCAATTTACCAATTTTATACACTTACTGAGACATTGTCTTCTGAATTAGAATATTAGATTCTGTTTTTATTTTCTGCTTTTTGTTCTCATGAAAGAACCATAATCTAACTCGGTTCACAGATACTTGTAAACTACAATGCATCCACATACATTCTTTCCAGACCTGCTTAAATATCTTATTATCTAGGTACCTGAAGTTATTTGAATATGTTCCTATGATAACACATCATAGTGTAGAGTGAAAATTGATTATTAGTCCTTTTGCAAAGTATGAACTGCTAAAAGAAATCATGGTATGTCCTTATTTAGTTACTATTGGTTGTTCAAAGCACTTATTTTCTAATATGTAAACTTTCTCTGCTGTGGTATACATGTTTTGTCTAATATAATATTTTGATAGAATGAATAATTATTAGAAAAGAAACCAATCAGTTCTTTAAAAACCCGAAACCAGAAATAATAAAAGATTACAATACAGAGAAGTCTGTGTGATAAGGCATTGCTAGAGACATGAATTACATTCATACTTGACAAATTTAAAACTATAAGAATAAAAAGAAAACAAGTTCACATATGTTGAGACACCGACTAAGAGGAAGTTCACAGCGCAAATAAATTCTAAGCATATTGTTACTAGAAAAAAATGAAAAATAAAAAAAGAGTAATTCTCTCCCCCTCAAATTAGCCACTGTTCCCTTTGCTGTACCAGGCAGAGTTACATAAGCCCTCCCACAACAGCAGGGATTTAGACATAGACATGAGTTCCTTGGTATTTAGGAGCAGCTGGAGCTGGCAGAGCTGGGGAAGGCTTACCTCCAGGAGCTCTAGAATCTGCAAAGATCTGTGCATAACAAACAGGAACAGAAATAACTGGAGCTACCAATTTCACATGATAGAAAAAAACGTTCTTAAAATTGATGCTGGTATTAATCCCAGACTCTGTGCTTGAGAGTTCTCTGCTCTCCATGCCTGTCTTTCCTACAAGGGCTGGTCATTCGATATGACCCTTAGAACAGGATGGCTGTAAATAAAAGTTACAAAAACCCCAGGACGCAGGGCTACAAAGTTACCCACTCCCTTAGGAGTTGTATGAGTATCTTCTAAGAGTATTTCTATTGAAATGAAATTGTTGATACAGAATCTCAATGTAATTATGTCTATTTAGTTGAAATTCTTAACTATTTACTCAAAATGTATTTAGCTGCACGATTTTAGATTAAAATTTTGTTGCCTTTCAATCAAATCACAATTGGTTCTCCTGTATATTTTTCTCCATTATGTTGAAATAAATCACTCTTCTTTCCATATATATATATATATATATATATATATATATATATATACATACACACACATACATACACACACATATGATATATATGTATGTATGTTCTGGGTTAGCTACTTGGTGGTTGCAATTCCTTGCTGGCATTAGAACACATACTGGTACTTTTCTGGCTTTCCTTCTCAGACTTATTGCCTTCCAGTACTCAAGCTCAAGTGGCTTCATCTGACTGGGCATCAGGCAAGTGGCAATGCTGGTTAGATTCAGAGTTCCTCTGCCCTCTAGATTTTTTCATTAACATTTCCGAGTGAATTCATGTAAGTGCTTAGTGCAAAATAGCTGCAAACTCTTTAAAACACAGAACTTACATTTAAAAGCTGCAGCTCTTTATCTTTAATCATCCCATTCATTTACATCTCAAATGATATGCCACTTTCCAGTTTCCCCTCCAACAACCCCCCATCCCACATCTGCCCTGCCCACTCTCTGTAGAGAGTGCTCCGCCACTTTGGGGCGTCAAACTTCCCTAGGACTAAGGGGTTCCCCTCCCATTGCTGTCAGGCAAGACCATCCTCTGCTACATATGTATCTGGAGCCTCGGATCCCTCCAGGTACACTCCATGGTTGGTGGTCTAGACTCTGGAAGAACTGGATGGTCAGATCAGCCTATGTTGTTCTTCCAGTGGGGTTGCAATTCTCCTCAGCTTCTACAGTCCTTCCACCGGCTCCCCCACCAGGTTCTCTGAGTTCAGTCTGATGGTTGGCTCCAAGTATCCACATCTGCATTGGTTACTTGCTGGCCAGAACTCCCCAAGACCTGCAACACTAGGTTCCTGTCAGCAAGCGCCTCTGCAACAGTGTTGGGTTTGGTGTTTGCAGACGAGATGAATTTCCAGATGGGGCAGTCCCTAGATGGCCCTTCCTTCAGTCTCTGTTCAAGCTTTTGTCCCCGTTATTCCTTTGTTTTATTTTTTCCTTTTTTTTCTTTTTTTTCTTGGATATTTTATGTATTAACACTTCAAATGTTATCCCCTTTCCTGGTTCCCCGCTCTCCCATCCCCCCCTACTTTTATTAGGATGCTCCCCATCCCACCTATGCACTCCCACCCTACCACCCTGGCATTCCCTTACACTGAGGAATCCAGCCTTCACAGCTTCTCCTATTGATGCCAGACAATGCCATCCTCTGCTACACAAAAGGCTGAAGCCATGGGTTTCCTTGTTTCTAGGAAGGACTGAAGCATCCACACTTTCGTATTTCTTCGTGAGCTTCATATGGTCTGTGGATTGTATCTTTATCTTGGGTAACCCGAGATTTTGGGCTAATATCCACTTATCAGTGAGTGCATAACATGCTTTGTTTTTTGTATGTTTGTTGTTGTTTGTTTTTTGGGTTTGTGTGTGTGTGTGTGAGAGAGAGAGAGAGCGGGGGGAGAGACTGGGTTACCTCGCTTAGGTAATTTTCTAGTTCTATCCATTTGTCTAAGAATTTCAGGAAGTCATTATTTTTAATAGCTGAGTAGTACTCTATTGTGTAAACGTATTACATTTTCTGTATCCATTCTTCTATTGAAGGACATCTGGGTTCTTTCCAGTTTCTAGCTATTATGAATAAGACTGCTATGAACATAGTGGAGCATGTGTCCTTGTTACATGTTGGAGCATCTTTTGGATATGTACCCAGGAGTGGTGGGAACATTTCTGTGTTAAAAACTTTGAGATGGAGTGGGTGGCCCCATCCCTCGACCAGCGGCCATCCCTAGCTACAGGAAGTGGTCTCAACAGGATATAGCTCCCCCTTCTCTGTGCATTTCTGCTATAGTCTTCCTCATTGGGTCCTGGGGGTCTCACATTTCCTTGATGTCTGGGACCCTCCAGTGGCTAGCCCCAGTTCCTTATCCCCCCTGCTACAAATTTTTGTTTGATTTCCTGACCCTCTGTATCTTCCAGTTCCTGATACTGTCCTCCTTATTTCCTCCCCTTCCTCTCTCCCTTCCAGTTCCCTCTCTTTCTCCACCTCCCACGATTTTCCTGTTCCCCCTTCAATAGTATATACTCACTAATAAGTGGTTATTAGCTCAAAAGCTCACAATATCCATGAAGGAACTACTTCTATGTTACTAAAAGAACATATGTTTATAGCATTATTTGCTATGTGATGTAAGGCAGTCTATGTACTCAGTTTTTTCATGTTAGTTCAAATTTCAGTTCACCTATATCATTAGTCTAGTCTTATAAATCTTATATTCTTGGTCCTCCCATTGTGTTCTCTCTCTCTCTCTCTCTCTCTCTCTCTCTCTCTCTCTCTCTCTCTCTCTCTCTCTCTCCCTCTCTCATTAGTTTTATATTTTCAAACATTTTAAATATATTTTAATTTCCTGCAACATAGATTCTATATCTTTCTCATATTCTACGGAAAACAATGTTGTTTGAACTCTTGCCCTAAGTTCTGCTTTTTTGATTTTGTTTTTACTTAAATTCTATTGTTTTGCTTTTCTTTTCATATTATTGTTTGACAACATTCCTAATCTTGCTAAACAATAAAAAAAAAACCCACACCATATATCTAGTCTAGTTTCTAAAATTGAACCTGAAAACTCAAGGACAGATGAGCCCATAGAGGTATTACAATAACCAAGTTAAGAGCCTGAGTTTTATAAATCCCACCTTTTCATCCATAATCCTTCTAAGGAATCTTCTGGTACTTCACTAGATTAAATAATGGTTTGACCAATAGAAAGAAGATTTAGCAATACTGCATAAACACACACACACACACACACACACACACACACACACGTCTTGTGAAATAAGTGACATTCATAGTTTATGCTGTTGTCAAAAACCATGTAGAAGTTCATGATCCATGATCCATGCCCCCACTTGTAGAAAAAGGCAAGAAAGCTCCTTTTGCAGTGCTATAAATGACTACAGATTCACATTTGAAAGGGAGGGGACATAGAAGCCTTGTTTGACAACTGCTACCCTCATTCACACAAAAAGAACAGGAATCCATCTAAGAAAACTCCTAAAAATTGTGGTAAGGTTGATGAAATGTAGGTCTCCATTATTGATGACTTCTGGGGTGGGTGCTAGTGGGGAACATTTTAGTGTTCCTTATGGAGTTCACGATTGGAAGTTGACCACGCTCTAGTGTGTATATGAGAACATAAATTAGATTCTTTCATCCTCCTCCTTCTCCTTTTTGACAGTGGAGCAAGGGAATAATTGTCCAGGAGATGTGGGCAGACCTGAGAGATTGTAGATAAGTGTTTATGATCAAGCTTCATGATGGGGCTCATTCACAAATAATCATCATTCCACAGTGCTCAATGTCAGAGCAAGTGCTGCTATTGTGTGTATTTGAGGAACTTGCTAAGATTTCTGAAACACTATATGAAATGTTTGCTTCTCCTTTCACATATCTACATTTATCTGTATTTTATTTTGTTTCATGACTGGAGAAATTGAGAATTGATGATTGAGATAATGTTCAATATGTCCAAAACTACTACATGTAAAAAGAAAAGAAATATCTTTTTTTTTTCGTTTTTTCGGAGCTGGGGACCGAACCCAGAGCCTTGCGCTTGCTAGGCAAGCGCTTTACCACTGAGCTAAATCCCCAACCCCGAAAAGAAATATCTTAATCTGATGAAAGTGTTTCTTTTAAAATTTTATAGGCGTACTCGATGTAACTCAGTCTTTATGTGCATATGAACTCATGTGCGTATGCCTGACTCTGTAGAATTTTCTACATTATTTCCAAATTAGCATTCTAAGTGTGCTCAATGACATGCGTATGTATAAATCTTGTTCTTAAATATTAGATATGACTATATATATATGTATATATTATATTATATACATATAATAAAATCTCTTCTGAGGTCTCATCTTAATGTGTTCCAGGACCTCTTGAATGAGACCTCTGGAGGCAGTGATCAAGGTAAAACCAAGAGGAGTTTAATTGTGACATGTTGGGGTCATACCACTTCAAGGGGATACAACCCTGAACAGACTCTTAACAGAGAGAGTTATATACCTCACAAACAATTGGGGTAGAATTCAAACAGTTGGGGCAGAATTTGCACAATGGTAACTAGACAGGGTACTATGTACATTTGGTGGAGCAAAACAACTTTCAGATTGGACTCAGTGTACTACTCTTCAAGATTTTCCCATGGAGGGGTTAATTGGAAGCCACAGGTAGCTTTGTGTGACAGTTTGACTTGTAGCTTTTCCAGGAACCAAACCAGCTTTTCCTCCTGGAAGGAAGGGGTCCTTGTATTCAGAAGTTTGTGGTTGGAATTTTCCCACTGACCCCATATTGACCCCAACTCTGGCTCTTTTCACTCTGATATATATCAGATTTGTATGTGTTTACATAGTATTCTACTGGTTTTAAATTTAAAGTGAATTTTATCACTCTATGTGTTATTTTATGCTCTAGAATGTGCCCTAGGATGGAGTGTATAGAATAGCTATCCTAAATAACAGCTTATTAAGAAAAAATATTGCCTTTTATTGTAGAAAGTATATACCTAGCTGATACATTATTGTCTTTCTTCCTGTTATTTAAATAATAGCCACAAAATCAGACTTTTTAACCAATTTAATTACATATATGATTTTATGAAGATTAAGATACAATAAATAGAGATTTTAAATAAACTAAATAGTAAATTTCCTAGAAAGATATAACAAATTTATTTATTTATTTATTTATTTATTTATTTATTTATTTATTTTTATGCTCCAGATTTTATTCCCCTCCTGGTGCCTCCTCTGACTGTTAGACATCCCATACCAACCCCACCCTTAGTCTTCCCACCCACCCCACCAGACTTCTAAACTTCCTGGGGTCTCCAGTCTCTTGAGAGTTAGGTGTATCTTCTATGACTGAACCCAGACCCAGGAGTCCTCTGCTGTATGTGTGTTGGAGGTCTCATCTCAGCTGGTGTATGTTGCCGGGTTGATGATCCAGTGTCTGTGAGATCTTGGGGGTCCAGGTTAATTAAGACTGCTGGTCCTCCTACAGAGTTGCTGTCTTCCTCATCTTGTCCTGCTTTTCCCTAATTCAACTAGAGTGATCACAGCTTCTGTTTAGTGATTGGGTGCTTATGTCTGCATCTGACTCTTCTAGCTGCTTGTTGGGTCTTTTGGAGGGCATCCATGATAGGATCCTTTTTGTGAACTCCTCATAGCCCCAGTAATGGTGTCAGGTCTTGAGGCCTCACCTTGAGCTAGATCCCACTTTAGGCCTGTAACTGGACCTTCTTTTCCTCAGGCTCTTCTCTATTCCCATCCCTGCTTTTCATTCAGATGGGAAGAATTATGAGTCAGAGATTTGACTGTGGGAAAGCAATTCCATCCTTCACTTGATGCCCTGCCTTTCTGCTGGTGGTCAGTTCAATAAGTTCCCTCTCAGCACTGTAGGGCATTTTCTCTAGGGTCCCCCATCTTTGAGTCCTGAGGGTCTCTCACCTCCAAGTCTTGGGCACAATCCGGAGGGTCCTCTCAACCCCTTTCCTCCTGAGGTCACCTGTTTCAATTCTTTTTGCTGGCCCTCAGGGCTTCAATACTTTTCTCCCACACAATACCATATCATCATGTTCCCATCTTCCCCGCCTCCATTATCTTTCCCCCCTCCCTTCTCCCTTATGGTTGCTTTTTTATCCCTTCCAAGTGGGACTGAGGTGTCCTTACTTCAGCCCTTAAGATTGTTTAACTTTTTGAGTTCTGTGGACTATACTTTTCTTTTTTTTTTGGCTAATATCCACATATTAGTGAGAACATACTGTGCATGTCCTTTTGGGTCTGAGTTATCTCACTCAAGATGATATTTGCCTGCAAAACTCAGGTTAACCTTGTTCATAATAGATGAGTAGTATAAATGAACCACATTTTCTGTATCCATTCTTCTGTCATGGGACATCTGGGTTGTTGTCAGCTTCTGGCTATCACAAATAAGGCTTCTAGGAACATAGTGGAACATATTCCCTTGTGGCATAGTGGGGCATCTTTTGGGTATATTCCTAAGAGCATTATTACTGGTGCTTTAAGTAGGTCTAGTTCCAATTTTCTGAGGAACCACCAAATTGTTTTCCAGAGTGATTATAACAGTTTGCAATCCCACCAGCAATGGAGGAGTGGTCCTCTTTCTCCACATCGTTGTAAACATGTGTTATCCCCTGATGTTTTGATCTCAGCCCATTCTGACTGGTGTAAGGTAGAATCTCAGGGTCATTTTGGATTTGCATTTTTGTGATCACTAAAGACTTCAAACATATCTTTTGGTGTTTTTCAGCAATTTGAGATTCCACTATTGTAAATTCTCTGTTTAGTTCTATACCTTATTTTTTGATTGGGTTGTTTTATTTTTTGTTGGTTACCTTCCTGAGTTCTTTATTTTGGATATTAGTCCTTTATCAGATGTGGGGTTAGTGAAGAATTTTTCCTACTCTGTAGAACCCAATTTGTCTTATTGAGTATGTCCTTTGACATTCAGAAGCTTTCCAGTTTCATGAGGTTTCATTGATCAATTCTTGATCTTAGAGTGTGAGCCATTGGAGTTCAGTTTAGGAAATTTCCCCCTGTGCCAATGAATTCAAGGCTCTTTTGCACTTTCTAACCTATTAAATTTATTGTATTTGGTTTTATCTTGAAGTTCTTGATCCACTTGGACTTGAGCTTTGTGCATGGTGACAAATGTGGGTCTTTTTCATTTTTCTATACACAGACAGCCAGTTAGGCTAGCATCATTTATTGAAGATGCTTTCTTTTTTCCATTATATATTTTTGGCTTTTGTCAAAGATCAAGTGTGTGTAAGTGTATTGTTCTATTTCTGGGTCTTCAATACTTTTCCATTGATCAACTATCTGTCTCTGTACCAATACCATACAGTTTTTATCACTCTTGCTCTGGAGTAATGCTTGAAGTCAGGAATGGTGATTGCCCCAGCTGTTCTTTTAGCATTAAGAATTGTTTTCACTATTCTGGGCTTATTGCCTTTCCAAAAGAATTTGAGAATTGCTCTTTCCATGTCTTTGAAGAATTATGTTGGTATTTTGATGGAGATTGCATTGAATCTGTAGATTGCCTTCAGTAGGGTAGCCATTTTTACTAAGTTAATTCTGCCAATCCTGCACATGAGAAATCTCTCCATTTTCTGAGATCTTCTCTGATTTCTTTCTTGAGAAACTTGAAGTTTGTATCATAAAGGTATTTCACTTCTTTGGTTAAAGTTACTCTAAGATATGTTATTTTATGTGTGGCTATTTTGAAGGGAACTGTTTCTCTAATTTCTATCTCAGCCATTTATTATTTGTATGAAGAAGACTGTTAATTTAATTGAATTAATTTTACATCCAGCAACTTTGCTTAATTTGTTTATCAGCTATAGAAGTTCTTTGGTGGAATTTTTGGGGTCACATACTATCATATCATCTGCAAATAATGATACCTTTACTTGTTCTATGCCAATTCGTATCTTTTTGATCTCTTTGTGTTGTCTTATTGTTCTAGCTAGCATTTTGAGTATTGTATTCAATAGGTATAGGGAGAGTGGGCATCCTTGTTTTGTCCCAATTTTAGTGGAATTGCTTCAAGTTTTGCTCCATTTAGTTTGATGTTGGTTGCTGGCTTGCTGGATATTGCTTTTACCATGTTTAGTAATTCCTGAATTCCTTGAATTCCTATTATTCTAAGACTTTTAACATGAAAGGTTGTTGAATTTTGTCAAATGCTTTCCCAGCATATAATGAGATTATGTCATTTTTTTTCTTTGAGTTTGTTCATATAATGGACTATGTTGATAGATTTCTGTATGTTAAACCATCCCTGCATCCTTGGGATCAAGCCTACTTATCATGACGGATGATCATATTTATGTGTTCTTGGATTCGGATTGCAAGAATTTTATTGAGTAACTTTGCATCAATGTTCACAAGGGAGATTGGTCTGAAGCTCTCTTTTTTGGGTCTTTGTGTGATTTATATATAAGTGTAATGGTGGCTTCTCAGAACAAATTGGGTAATGTTCTTTCTGTTATTATTTTGTGGAATTGTTTGAAGACTATTGGTATTGGGTTTTCTTTGAAGGTCAGATAGAATTCTGTACTAAATCCATCTGGACGTAGGCTTGTTTAGGATGGGAAACATTTAATGATTGCTTCGATTTCTTTAGGGATTATGGGACATTTTAGATGTTTTATCTGATCTTGATTTAACTTTGGTACCTGGTATCTGTCTAGAAAATTGTCCATTTCATCCAGATTTTACAGTTTTGGTGAATATAGACTTTTGTAGTAGGATCTGGTGATTTTTTGAATTTCCTAAGTTTCTGTTGTTATATCTCCCTTTTCATTTCTGATTTTGTTAATTTGTATACTGTCTCTGTTCCCTGTGGCTAGACTGGCTAAGGGTTTATCTATCTCACTGATTTTTTTTTCAACGAACCAGCTACTGGTTTTGTTGATTCTTTATATACTTCTTTTTGTTTCTACTTGGTTGATTTTGGCCCTGAGTTTGATTATTTCCTGCCTTCAACTCCACTTAAGTATTTGCTTCTTTTTGTTCCAGAATATTTTCTGCTGTCAAGCTACTGATGAATGCTTTCTCCAGTTTCTCTTTAGAGACAATCAGAGCTATGAGTTTCGCTCTTAGCATTAATTTCAGTTTGTCCCATGATTTTTCAGATGCTGTGCTTTTACTTTCATTATATTCTGAAAAGTCTTTAATTTTTTTCTTTATTCCTTCTTGACCAAGTTGTCATTGAGTAGAGCATTGTTCAGCTTCCATGTGTATGTGGCCTTTCTGTTGTTTTTGTTCTTATTGAAGACCAGGCATAGTCTATGATGATCTGATAGCATACATGGTATTGTTTCAATCTCCTTGTGTCTGTAGAGGCCTGTTTTGTGACCTTTTATATGGTCAATTTTGGAGAAATCATGAGCTTCTGAGAAGAAGGTATATTCTTTCGTTTTAGGATGAAATGTTCCATAGATATCCATTAAATCCATTTGGCTCATAACATCTTTTAGTTTTTCTGTGTCTCTGTTTAGTTTCTGTTTCCAGGATCTGTCCATTAATGAGAGTGGGGTGTTAAAGTCTCCCACTATTATTCTGCATGATGCAATGTACGCTTTAAGTTTTAGTAAGGTTTGTTTTATGAATGTATGTAACCTTGTATTTGGAGCATAGATATTCAGAATTGAGAGTTCATGTTGGTGGATTTTTCCTTTGATGAGTATGAAGTGTCCTTCCTTATCCTTTTTGATAACTTTTTGGTTGAAAGAATGGCTACTTCAGCTTGTTTCTTGGAACCATTTGCTTGGAAAATTACTTTCCAGGCTTTTACTCTGAGATACTGTCTTAGTCAGGGTTCTCTAGACTCACAGAATTTTTGGATAATCTCTATTACAGTGTGTAGTCCAACTCCCTGCAATGATTAGCAGCAGCTGTGAATAGAAGTCCAAGGATCTAGCAGTGACTCAGTACCACAAGGCCGGCAGGCAGGCAAAAGAGAGACTCTTCCTTTTTCAAATGTCCTTAAGTAAGTCTGCAGCAAAGGTCTGTCCCAGATTAAAGGTGTGTAGGACTGTGCCTGGATCTGGGACTTGTTTTGTCCCAGGTGACATTGATCTCAAAGATCTCTTGCCTTAAGCTCCTGGGATTCATAACCACTTTGTTTCAAGTTCTCCATACCAAAATCCAGGTCAGAAACTTGTATCTCCCAGCCTCAAAATCAGGATCAAATGGGAGCCTTTCAATTCTGGATTGTAGTTAATTCCAGATATAGTCAAGTTGACAAATAGGAATAGCCACTACAGATACTGTCTATCTTTGTCACTGAGGTACATTTCCTGTAAGTAGCAAAATGCTGTGTTTTGTTTACATATCCAGTCTGTTAGTCTGTGCCTTTTTATTAGGGAATTGAGTCCATTGATGTTATAAGATATTAAGAAGTAGTGATTATTGTTTCCTGTTACTTTTGCTGTTGGAGGTAGAATTATGTTTCTGTGGCTATTTCCATTTGGGTTTGTTGCAAGTAGATTACTTTCTTGCTTTTCCTAGGGTATAGTTTCTCTCTTTGTGTTGGAGATTTCCATGTGTTATCCTTTCTAGGGCTGGGTTTATGGCAACATATTGTATAAATTTGCTTTTGTCATGGAATATTTTGGTTTCTCCATCTATGATATTGAGAGTTTTGGTGTGTATAGTAGTCCTGGCTGGCATTTGTGTTCTCTTAGGGACTGAATGACATCTGTCGAGGTTCATGGAAAGCTTTCAGAGTCTCTGCTGAAAAGACTGGTATAATGTTGTAAGACTCTGTAGTGGCCTTACCTCAGGAAAACAACCCACGGATCACAAATTGACAAAGGGAACGATGTAATAGCAAGAGGTTTAATAATCCAGTTATGTGGGGTTGCTCATTCATGCAGGGAGAGGCAACCCTGAGCTCAAAAAGCACACATCTTTTATTCTCTACAGAGGGCAGACTTCAGCAAAAGGGCTAGTTGGCTCATTCTCATTGGTGGAACATAGGACAAAGGATCTGGTCAGGTATTGTCTGGCCTGCTCAAGGGGCTGTTCTTGGCCTAGTCAGTCACTTTCCTCATCCAGCCCTATGCCTGACCTTGGAAAATACGTGGGAAAGGACTAAGTTGGCAAGTCCCTTAGAAGGGGGGGAGGAAATGGGTGGTTGGGCAGGGTAAGAATGACACCTTGGTGGTTGTTCTCAGGATTTACCACAGGGAGGGGTAGGTTTTTTGTTTGTTTGTTTGTTTTTGTTTTGTTTTGTTTTGTCTTAATTAGCTTGGCCTTGGTCAGTGAAGCCTGGTCAGTCAGATGTATTTCTTAAAATCTTAAAATCTTGTTTTTACAACTTTGTTTCTCATATCTATGAAACTTTATTTCTTCAGTAATTCTGACAGGTCTGCCTTTATATATTGCTTGACCTTTTCCTTACTGCTTTTAATACTCGGTTTTGTGCATTTGGTGTTTTGACTATTATGTGACAGGAGGAATTTCTTTTCTGGTCCATTCTATTTGGAGTTCTGTAGACTTCTTGTATGTTCATGGTATTTCTTATTTTAGGTTAGAAAAGGTTTCTTTTATAATTTTATTGAAAATATTTACTAGCTCTTTAAGTTGTGAATCTTCATTCTCTTCTATACCTATTATCCTTAGGTTTGATCTTCTTATTGTATCCTGGATTTCCTGGATGTTTTGGTCTAAGAGCTTTTTGTGTTTTACATTACCGTTGATGGTTGTGTCAATATTTTCTAAGATATCTTGTGCCCGAGATTCTCTCTCTTCTATCTCTTGTATTCAGTTGGTGATCCTTGCAGCTATGACTCCTGATCTCTTCCCTAGGTTCTCTATCTCTAGCATTGTCTCCTTTTGTGATTTTTTTATTGTTTCTATTTTCATTTTTTAGATGCTGGATGGTTTTGTTCAATTCCTTTACCAGTTTGATTGTGTTCTCCTGTATTTCTTTAAGGGAGTTTATTCATGCCCTTCTTAAAGTCCTGTAACCTCATCATGAGATAAGACTTTAACTCTGAATCTTGCTTTTCAGTTGTGATTGGGTATCCAAGACTTTTGGTAGTCAGAGAACTGGGTTCTGAGGTTGCCATGTAGCCTTGGTTTCTGTTGCTTATGTTCTTGTGCTTGTCTCTCACCATCTGGTTATCTCTAGTTCCTGCCCTAGCTGTTTCTGACTGGAGCCTGTCTTTCTTGTTGTCCTGGTTGTATCAGACCTCCTCAGAGTCCAGGTGTCTTTGGTATCTTGTGATTCTAGGATCCTGTGATCCTGTGATCCAGACTGTGTCAGTGGTCCTGGGAGTCAAGCTGCCTCTGAGATACTGAAGTCCTGGTGTGACCAAGCTCCTGAGGTTCTGTTGTGTCAGAGCTCCTGAGAGTCAAGCTTTCTCTGGGTCTTGCAGGAGTAGGTGGGGGAAAGTAAGAGCCCTGAGTTTGCTCTGGGCTCAGTTACAAGCTGTAAAGAAGTTGTGCCTCTAGGTGGGCAGGGGTTTGTGTTTCCCTTGTTCTTAGGTGGGTTCCAGATATGCTGGGTGATGGGGAAGTTGTGGCCTCAGCTGTGACTTTGAGTGTGTCAGACCGCCAGTTGTCCTGGGTGTGTCTGATCTCCTGGGAGTCAAGCTGCTTCTGTGATCCTGTGCTCCTGTGATCCTGGGCCTGTTAGAGTACCTGGGTTATGGGCTTCTTTGGGTGTTCTGGGAATTGGTGCAAGTCCAGCACCCATAGTCTGCTTACGGCACAACATCAGACCAGAAGAGACCAAGGTTAGTAGCTTGGTGGGGGGTTCTTGCATCCCTGGATCCCGGATGACCCCAGGTATTCCAGTTTTGGGTCAGATGTTGTGCCTGCCTCACCTTTGTTCCTGGGCATGCTAAAGGACCTGGGTGATGGGCTTCCTTTGGGTGATGTGGGGCACAAGTTCAGACTAGAAAGGACCCATGCCACTACATATATATAAATATATATGTAATATATATATATGTATATATATATATATTTGTTTTTGTAAAAGAATGTGCTATCAAAAACACTTTTATATTTCAGAAAGTAGTAAGGTTAAAGTAAAATTATTTTGATTTTTACAAGCATAACTCATAATAAAGATAAAGATAGAAAATCAGAAAAACCTCTAATTAAAAATTTAAATATTATTTTAATAAAATCAGGTTATATTTGTTTTCCACTGCAAACTATATTTAACATCAGAGAATTGTATCTATCTCAGTTGCCAATTTGTGTGAAAATAGTAATTCACTATATAAAATAATAAGAATGAATCAGACAATTAAGGGCTAATCAAACACAATAAATTTACATACAACTGAGGAAAAAAGCCTGTTTTTCCTCATGTGATTGATAAAGGAGATTACTTGATCTTGATCAGAGAAATGTCACTTTTTTTTTTACTGCTGTGTTTATTTTCACTAGGATAATCTGAATGATATGATTGAAAAAAATCAATATTGTAAATAATACTATACTTAATACATTATAGCAAATAACTTATCTTAATTCATCAGCTTATGGTAATGATATAGTTCAATTTTATAAACTTAAAGTATAGATTCGAATTAAAGTTTAGAAAAATTGACATCTTTTTATGAAATTACTTAATGACTTCCCATTTTATATTCATCTTCTTTTAACATCTGTGCAGAGCCATAGCCATTTAAAATTATAAATGTGAATAATAATTTATAATAATTTATACATGAACTATTAAAATATATTTACACATGAATTATTAAAATATATATGAGATTGTGGGTATTCTGCTCCACCCACACAGCTACCTGGAAACAGCCAACTGTGCCTGACACTGTAAAAGGGGCTGCTTGCCCTCTTTTACCCTCTCTTACTTATCTCTTACTCTCTGTTCTTCGCTGCTCTTGTCCCCTTCCCCATCCCCACACCACCCTCCATGTGCCCATGGCCGGGTGCCTTTCTGCTCTTCTACTCCTCTCTCATTAAACCTCTCCATGTGGAATCATGGTGGTTGGGTCAAAATGTGTTCTGTTTGGAACAAGAATACCACGGCTGCAAAAAGATTAAAAAACCTAACATTGGTGCAGAAACAATTCAAGATGGATGAAGCAAAGATCAAACCAGGAACCAACATTTGAACTGAGAATAGGGACCCTTTGGAAGGAACTCAGAGAAAGAACTGGAAGGATGCCTCCTCTCATGAGGGATTTAAAAGATCTCACCATGCCACATGTCCTGCTAAGACTGAACCCTCTCACCACCCCTCATAAGGATGGGGAGGGAGGGATGTTTGCCGAAACAGGAAAGGTAACACCGAAAGAGTTGGGCTGGGGAGGATCGGAGGCTCTTTGATCCACCGCCACATGCCTCTACCTTGCCCCTGGGGGGTAGACCCCCAGCACTCCCTGGACAACAGTGGGCCTGGGGCACGGAGCCTCGGTGAAGATGGACGGAACCATGTGCTTCTGCAGCATTGTCGCATTGCCCACAGTCCACGCTGGGGCCAGGGAGCAGTCATGGTCGCTTGCCAAGGGTTGCGAGCTCACACTGGCTGTGGTGAAGAATTGTGGAGATGCACGCCACTTCTGCACACATGACCCGAGACCGATACATGTCCTGTTGTTGGTCCCCACCCTTACATCTTCTGCCGCTTCTGCGAGCATCACAGAGATTCGATTGCAGCTACTGCTATGCCATCTGGCCATCACCAACATCTGCTGGAACTCAGGACTTCCACCACTCCAGCAGGCCTCCCCGGTGCCATGATGTTTTACTTACAGCTGCCCGCCAGGGAGAGCACCCTCCTCAAGAGCATGCTGGTGAGCTGTGCCTGACACTAAAAAAGGGGCTGCTTACCCTCTCTTACCCTCTCTTATGTCTCTCTTACTCTTTGTTCTTCGCTGCTCTTGCCCTCTTCCCCAACCTACCCCCTCCATGTACCCATGGTCGGCGACCTTTTGGCTCTTCTACTCTTCTTTCATTAAACCTCTCCACATGGAACTCGTGGTGGCTGGGTGTGTTTTGTCCAGGTACAAGCTGAGACTTAAAACCCAACAGAGATTCTATCAAATATACATTTTTCTTCTCATTACTTGAGATAAATAATAAGACATTATCTCACAAAATAGTCATGATGGTCATATAAAATATGATAAAAATATGGTTTGGAGACATGTTCATTTATTATTACTTATTATAATTTGCTATTATTATTTTATCTTCTTATGTTTTGGTTTTGTAGTATTTCATTTTTTTCAATAGATAATTTTCTCATACCACATAGCCAGATTGTTGATTCTTGTTGGGATGACAAACAAATATTGTATTTTCTGGTAAAAGTGTGTTCTTGAGTTTTCAGTTGTTATTTGTAACTGGTGCTGCAGTGCCTGGCTATCAAAATATGTAAATGTCACTTCCTCACCTGCCGTTAAAAGAAAAACAAGTTACCTTGGGGAAGTACACCTCACAGGCAACTGTTTGAGTAAAGAATTTAGTTTTTTGCGTAAAAATGAATTGGTACCCAAAGCTGGGGCAGGGAATACTGGCAGAACATCCAGGAAGCAGAGATAGGCAGATGTAGAAATGCAGAGAGAGGCAGAAAGGAGATGAAACACGATGGAGAAATGGGTAGTGACAACCAATTGAAGAGACACAATGGACAAGTCTGGTGAAGTTTGTGGCTAGCTGAGAGACTGCCCTAAAGGACCCTAGAGGCTTTCACCAGTCTTTCACCCACCCTCCTCTAGTCAAGGCTGTTAATTTTCTTTATCTTATTTTACAAGGTCATACTGTTGGCAACCAGGCACCTCCCCAGCCATCCCAAAGGGACCCCACAACGATGATATCAACAAGGCACCTACGTGCACAGCCCCAAAGGACTCAATGACAACAACAGACAACAACACTAGCTGCCCAGAGGAGACAGATTTCAATAATCACTCATGTGATGTGTTGTCGTGCCCAACCTCGACCAGCAAGGAAGACACGACCAGCGAAGATTTTCTTCAAGCAGTTTTACTCAGGAACCTTGATACAACCTTCTGCCCCAGGGAATCCCCATCACACTTAAATAGCGCTGGCCAATCCTAGCAAACCCGTGGGGATAGCGGATGGGTTGTATCTGTCTTGAGCGACCAGCAGGAACAGCCAAAAAGGACTTGGAACAAGCCAAAGGCAAAGGACTTGTTTTTTCTCAAGGAGCAGAAGGCAGAAACCAGAGCCATCCCCGGGGCGAGGGACCTCACAGCTCCCTACAATTTGTTCTCTTGAACATGCACCATGGTCCCAATAAAAGCAATGTTTTTCTGCCCCTACCCTTTCTTTCCTACCAATCCCAGAGGCAGCCTCTGTGTCCCTCTCACCTCTCCCTTTAATAAACCTCCCATGTGAGACCTATTGCACTGTGTGATAGTGTCAGAACCTTAGTTCCCTTAGATACTATGGATACTATTATTAAAAAGAAGATGTTGGAAAGTGTCATCACTAAAATCTATAAAGAAAATGATCTCTGTGATCTCTGCAGCACTTCTTTTGCCATTTATTTATTTATTTATTTATTTATCTATTTATTTATTTGTCATTGACTGAAAGTTCTGACCGTCTCTACACTTGACATCTCTATAACTCTAACTGAGCCACTTGTGAATTAGAAACTGGGAAAGACCCACTTCTTCCATGAGTCTTCAGATGATACTTGACAGAATACCTCAATATAAACTCATTATGAAGGAACAAAACAGTTCTGAAATGCTACACCAAATATAACAGCCACTATGACGACAATGGTTGAAATGAAAATTATACTTTTAGTGCATAGGTCCTTTATAAGTCAATGAAGGGTGAATCATCTCCAACAGTTAGGAGTGATCAGAGTCTCAGCTCGGTTTTAAAAGGTTTTTCTTGTTACAGAACTTCAATGGCTCAGACTCTTAAGTTGAAGAATTGATAAATGGGACCTCATGAAACTGAGAAACTTCTGTAAGGCAAAGGACATAGTCAATAGGACAAATCTGCAACCTAGAGATTGGGAAAAAATCATCACTAACCCCATGTTTGATAGAGGGCTTTCTTTGTCAGTGTTTCTATTCCTGCACAAACATCATGGATAAGAAGCAAGTTGGGGAGGAAAGGGTTTATTATTCAGCTTATACTTCCACATTGCTATTCATCACCAAAGGAAGTCAGAACTGAACCTCATACAGGGCAGAAACCTGGAGGCAAGAGCTGATGCAGAGGTCTTGGAGAGGTACAGCTTACTGGCTTGCGTCCCCTGGTTTGCTTAGCTTGTTCTCTTGTAGAACCAGAGACTACCAGCCCAGGGACAGCACCGCAATGGGCTGGGTCCTCGCCCCTTGATCACTAGTTGAGAATATGCCTTACAGCTGAGGCTCATGGAGGCATTGCCTCAACTGAGGCTCCTTTCTCTGTGATAACTTCAGCTTGGGCTAAGTTGACACATAAAACCAGTCAGTGCAAGGGCTAATATCCAAAATAAATAAATAACTCAAGAAGCTAACCTCTAAAACCCCAAACAACCCAATCAAAAAATGGGGTATAGAGCTAAACACAGTACTCACAATATAGGATTCTCTAATGTTTGAGCAGCACTTAAAGAAATGTTCAAAGTACTTAATAATCAGGGAAATGCAAATAAAAACGACCCTGAGATCCCCACCTTACACAAATCAGAATGGCTAAGATCAAAAACTCAGGTGTCAACAGATTCTGGCAAGGATATGGAGAAAGAGGAACACTCCTCCACTGTTGGTGTGATTGGAAGCCAACCACTTTCTAAATCAATGTGGATGTTCCTCAGATAATTGGAAATAAATCTACCTGAAGACACCTATAACAGGATCAGGTATTGTTCATGCATGTGTGTTGAGGTGGTGGTGGGGGGGGTTGTTCAAGGAGAGAAATCTTGAAGGCCAGCAGAAAGAACGGAAATATGCAATCCTGGTGGTGAGAGGTGGTGGGGGGCCCTCTATAATGTACTAGAGACCTACAAGTTGAGAGACTCTCAGGACTCAAAGGGAGGTACTTTAGATGAAATGCCCAACAGTGGAGAGAGGGAACTTGTACATCCTACCGCCAGTAGAAAGACACCATCAAGTGGAGGTTGCCATCCCACAGTCCAAAACACTAACCCAGTATTTTTCCTGTCTAAAAGAACTGTGGGGACAAAAATAAAGAAGAGACTGGAGGTCCAGTGACTGAACTAACTTGGGATCCAACTCAAAGAAAAAGCCCAATGCCTGACAAGATTACTGACACTATGGTGTGCTTGTAGACAGGAGCCTAGCCTGGCTGTCCTCAGAGAGGCCCAACAAGCATCTGACAGAGACAGAAGCAGATACTTTCATTGAACCAGTAGACTGAAGTCTGGGAACCCTGTGGTTGAACTAGGGAAGGGCTGGAAGAAGTTGAGGAGGAGAACAACCCCAGAGGAAGAGCAGCAGCCTCAACTAACAGGGACCACTGAGATCTCTCAGACACTGAGCTACCAACCAGGTAGCATACACTGGTATACAGCAGAGGAGGGCCTGGTCTGGCCTCCCTCAGAGAGAAAAGATGTTCCTAATCCTTGAGATACTTGATGTCCCAGAGAGTAAGGAGGCCTCAGGGTGGGGTTGAGTAGGGATATGGGGACATCTTCTTGGAGACAGTAGGAGGAATGCAAGGTGGAACTGTAGGAGTTTGGGAGGGCAGACAGGGGCGGGTAACAGATAGACTATAAAACAATAAAAGTATACACTACTACAGTACACACAAAAATAAAATAAAGACAAATTTGCAAAAAATAGTAAGGACATTTTATTTAGAGCACAAGAATGGAAAGGTCAGATTACACTGCAAGAGAACAGTAGGCACATGAATGAAAATTCTCAAGGAACTACACTTTTAATTGACAGTGCTTAGTTTAATGGGCTAAAGAGAGGGATGAGTTTGGTTACCAAACAGTGAGAGTGGTTTATTTTTTTATTGATTAGATTACATAAAATTTTGTATGTTACATATTTCTCCTATAATTTTTCTTATATTCATGGCCAATTGTGCATAGGCATAGGAGGGTTAATATGGGATTCTCTCTAAGGTTCACTTAAGGACATAGTTTGCTTTATATACACTTAGATTCAGGTTTTTTTCATACTAGATCATTCTTCCTATCTTCCAACATGGTTATATTGTGAATGTGTTTAAATGTAAATTGTCTATGTTTGGTGATTATTAAGAAGAAGAAAACTTTATTCCATTGTTCAGAGAGCAGTACATATGAAGCCCTACAAAGGTGTCTTCCCAAGGATGCTCCTGCATTGTTCAGATGTTGTATACTACATACACTTGGCTGCTAAGTGCATAATTCAAACCATTGGAATACAAGATTACTAAACTCTTCCTTATGCTATCTTGCCTCATGGAAAGAAATCATAAGTCATTTTAAAAAGAAAGTCCTAAGCATATGACAAACAATATTAGCAAAGTAATAAATACTTTATAAACAGTATTGCCACAGTGTGAACATTGATTGAATGCTTATAAGTTCATGGCTCTAGTTAGAGTGAATTAAGTCAATGCTTCTAATTTATAAGAAATAATCATTTTCCCTTTCTCTACCCCATTCACTGTAGTAGCCATTATATTAAGTTACTTTAATTTCAAAATGTATCAATCTTATCTCTATTTAATTTTATCTGTATCAGGTCATCTCTATCATCCTTAAAAGTCAAGATCCTAAATACTGAATTTTATTCAGTCTGAGAAACAAATATTAGTTGAAGTATACTGTATTTATTAAATAATTAAGAAAACTAAACTAAGCATGTGCACACCATATCGAGTTCTTCAAGCTATAGATAGATATGTGCTGACTTTCTTGACTGAAAGCCATCATGATAGGTTGCTTAAATTGCTTGCAATTTCAAAAATTGTGTTAAAATGACTATCAGCAAGTTCATTTCTTACAATGTCTCTTCATCCTTGTAGCCATTCCAGCTGCTGACAGGTGATCTATCATTTTATCTCAAGATGCTGCAACAGCAGAGTAAAAATTGCTAGCTGAAGCACTAGTATCATGTGAAAAAAGAAAAAGAAAAGTCAATGAATATGCTTGGCCAGCATTTGGCCTGCAATGCCAGTTCATCCCTCTAGAGACATTGCCATTCAAGAAATACTTTCTAGTAACTTTTTTCATAATTCAAGCTTCCCTATAAGTTTGTGATCATTTTTAAGATCATGGCCTGCTTAACCCAATTTAATTGTATACCAAAATCTTTTCTATACTCTTGAGATATTTTATGAATGGAAGATTATTATTTATTAACAAATATAGCACGTGATACATTAGTTGGAACAGTATAAATATAATTCTCATCTCTACTCTCATGATGTATTTTATCTTTGTTTCATGAGTAATTCATTTTCATTTGGTTACTCTAATTCCTATTCACCTAAGTAATTTCTTAATTACTTGGAGTTATTTATGCACGTTATTATCAGTTTCTGAAGGAATTAAAAATGCTACTGAAATCATATAGAGTATCATATAATCATATGCACTTAAGTGTGGATGATAATGTTCACACTCTAAACTTAAAACCATGATGAATTATAAAATTTATTTTTAAAATATTAACCATATTAGCTGTTCTTCTGAAAGCACTCATTTAATCAAAACTAGAGGACAAGAAAATGTAACAATTTTAAGATACTGTGATAAAAATAACATGTTAGAATCCAAGTTCTAAAATTTCCCTCTGTGTGACACCTAGTCATTCAACCTGTCTGTGATCAGTTAATCTGAAAGGCAAGTAGATGATATAGTATTAGCTGTCTGGGAGAATATTATATACCTTTGTAAGTATTATATAATAGGTATGTGCTTAGAGGTACTGTGGTTTCACTCCCTAAATTCATTTTATTTAAATATCATTAGTGATTCGGGAGATAGCGGATGGGAATAAAAGAAGAAAAATGAGTAGAAACTAGAATATGTATCTCAAGAATAATTTCTTACAGGCAATATATGGTAACTAAGAACATAATTGCTAATTAAGCTAGATTGTGGTACACTAGTATAACCTTTATTTGTCTTTGTATTTTAAATTGGTCACAATAAATTTCAGATGATTGAATTGAGAATTGAATGTGAATGTTAATTCTTTAATTTCTTGCAAAACTGTCATAAATTAGTCCTGATTCATGAGTGTTTGAGTGGCAACGATTTTTCTTAAGTTTTAACAATTGGATCATTCTATTTCCAAAATTTAACAAGATGTCTATAGATCAATTATATTTGCTGGTCTCCATCTGCACCCAGGGCTAGGGTCTGTTACTACTGCCCTCAGACACAAAATCTGCCCCCAGAGAGCTGATCTGCCAGCAGTACTCTTCCTCCTAAGCCCACAGCCCACAGGTGAGACCCCATTTTCTCCCCATTGACTGTCCAGGGAGAGACCTGCCAGGAGTGCACAGGTTTGGGGAGCCTCAGGGAAGCCTTGGACAGGACCCTCAGAGTCTCCATGTGCACACAAACCAAGGGCTCTCCCACAGCTCTATCTCCAGAGACCATAGGTTCACAGGCCCACAGGAGAGACAAGCTCCAGTCAGAGAGAGCAAGACCAAATAACATCAGAGATAACCAGATGGTGAGAGACAAGCTCAAGAATCTAAGTAACAGAAACCAAGAATACTTGGCGTCGTCAAAACCCAGTTCTCACACCACAGCAAATACTGAGTATCCTAACACACTGGAAGAGCAAGATTTTGATTTAAAATCATATCTCATGATAGAGGACTTTACCAAGGACATAAATAACTCTCTTAAATAAATACAGGACAACACAGGTAAGTAGACGCCATTAGAGAGGCAACACAAAAGTCCTTTAAAGAATTACAGAAAAACACAACCAAACATGTGAAGAAATTGAAGAAAACCATCCAAGATCTAAAACTGGAAATTGAAATAATAAAGATGTCAAAAAGGCAGACAACCCTGGAAATAGAAAACCTAGGAAAGATCAGAGTCTTAAATGCAAACATCATTTTTGCAGCCAAATACAAAAGATAGAAGAGACAAGAATCTCAGGGCCATGGAAGACTCCCATAGAAAACTTTGGCACAATAGTCAAAGCTTCAAAATGCAAAGCAAAAGAGCACCTAACCCAAAACAGGATGGAATCTAGGACACAATAGAGTTCTTAGACCAAAACTTTTAAAAATAACATGTAAGCTAAACAAAGATTCCCAATATAAAGGACCCCAGTAAATGTCTTCAACAAAATTATGAAAACTTCCCTAACCTGTCCATCTGAAGAAAAAGATGCCATGAACATGCAAAAGCCCTAGAACCCCAAAAGAAATGTTTTTGATCAAATAATCTATTGTTGTTTCATGGCTAAAAACAAATGCTACAAAACAGAGTAAAAGGAAAAATTCAAATGGTCTTCAAGCAGAACATTCTAATAACTATCACAAAAGTTTCAAAGACAATCAACAAAACCAAGGACCTGGTTCTTTCAGAAAATTACCAAGATATATGAACCCTTAGCCAAACTAACTAGAGGGTACAGGGACAGTATAAATTATCTTTCATTGTATTCAGTATATAAATAGAAGTGGAAATATTACAATTTGCCCAGAAGCTCTTAAAATTCTTCCTACATACTAGTAATGAATATACTAAGAAAAAAAAACAGAAAAAAATCCCTGTAGAAAAATATTAATTCAGCAATATGACTGCTCTGAGAAAGGATCTCATCCAAAGTATTTCTGAGCCTGTGTGATTTGGCTAGAATGACACATATAAAATCCCCCCTGGCTAGATACAGATATGCCCTTAGTAGAAACCTTTAATCTCCCCAAAATGAAGGTAGTTATTTTGTAGATGGAAGCAGCCATGTTCAAATTACTTCTAATTCAGTGGCAGACAATGTGATGAATCAGAGAAAGATTTGACAGAATAAGTCAGAGTTAGGATACATTCATTTCTCACAAGGAAAAAAAGAGAAAAGCAAGATTCCTTGAGAGAGACAGATGAGAGAGAGAGAGAGAGAGAGAGAGAGAGAGAGAGAGAGAGAGAGAACAGGTTTTTGAAAGAACAAGCTAAACATAGGTGAAGAGAGAATGAGCCCAAGAATGTGAAGGAAATAAAAGATTAGAACAGATTGCCAGAGTTAGGATGAAGTCAGGTAGCGCAATTAAATCAGTAGCAGAAAGAAGTCAGGTTGAAACACTCTGCTTGCAGAGGAGTTGGGTCAGAACTGCTGAGTTGAATCAGGGAGCCAGAGTTTAGAAACTGCTAGCAGGGGTGAGTTTATTCAACAATAAGCCTCTGAGAAAACAAATACATCTGGGGAATAAAAATTACTTTTACAAATCACGATTGCAATAGTCTTAAACATAAATAGAACACATTGAAATAAATTTAACCAAAAAGTAAACAATGCAATAAAAACTTTAAAATATTTGTGAAAGAAATCCAGAAAGTCATCATAGGAAAGAAAAATTTCCCATATTAATGAACTCATTGACTTGTGAAAAGGATATTCTACCACAGGCATTTTACTGTAGTTGTTGGAGAAATACAGTCAATGTACCTCTGAACTAAATGTCAGTATCATTCTTCATAGAAACAGAAAAATACATAAAATACTTATGCAATACAATAGAGCCTGGAAAGCCAAGCATTTATGAATGAAAGGATAACAGAGGAATGAACATGTCTGATCTTTCTTATACCACAGAAGCATGGACACAGCAGCACGAAAAAAAAAAAAAATACATTGGTAGAACAAACTAAGGAAGCCATTCAGCCTGTAAAGCTACAGACATCTAGTTATTGAAAGTAAGTATCAAAAATAGACATTGGAGAAATAGTATCTTTACAACAGAGTTTTGAAAACTGACTATCCACAGGTAAACAAGTAAAACTCGATTCCTATATTTTGCTCTACAAACACACACACACACACACACACACACACACACACACACACACACACACACACAAACAGACACACACTCAACTCCAATGGATCACAGATATCACTTTAGATCTGAAACTAAAACTTAGAGCAAACATCAAAGTGAAAGGCACAGGCCAGAACCCAGGAATAGAGCTGTTCTGGATATGAGCCAGCACTTGGCCAAGGGAAACACACACACAAAAGTAACATACTTTTTTAAAATATATTTTTACATGTATTTTTGAAAGAATTTCATACACGAGTAATACATTTCTATTTTCTCAACCATCATCATTTAAAAAAATAAAGTTTTTTCAAAGATATATGCTGTTCAGCTCTTCTTATTTTCTTCTAGCTTCTGATAAATGATCCAAAGAGAAAGTCTATATGCAGAAACATTTCAGTAAATGCAAAATATGATTTCGTTGTAAAATGTATTCCTAACCTGTTTTTAACATGCTAATACATATAAACATTTAACATTTTATTAGTAACTAAAAATAAGAGAAAGTCATCATAATACCAGCGAGATAAACAGATATTAATATTTAAAAATGATTTTAATATGTTTGACATTTATAGCATTATGTTACACAAACCTTGGATTTTTATCTTAAACTATGAACTATTTTTAGGTATTTTCCCATTTACTTCATGTTTTCTTGATCTCATCATTCAATTGTTTAGTCCTGTGAATATAAATATCAAGAAGTAATTATAGGTCACAAAATTCATTTTGGTTATCCTGAGTTGATGAGAAATTTATTAAAATATAAAGACAGTTCTCTCAATTTTCTACTGGATCAAAAGACTGTGTCAGACATCTATAAAGCCAAGGAAAATGTTCAAGTTTTGCAACTTGTCTGCTTTCCAGAACAATCTGCTTCACATTCTGCTGGGTCCAAGAAAGACAGTCATTGGTATAACATTGCCACCAGAATTTTGGCTATTTATGGCTTCCACCCTGGACAACTATCTACCACACTTGGGTTTTTGTATAATATCTTTGCTCTATTTCTCTCTAATAAGTAGCACAAAAAATGTGGGTGTACTTATATTAACCACCTGATGTTAGATTTATGGGAGTTGGGAATGTGTTCCTATTATTGTAGGAGAGAGCATGCTAACCCACTCTCCTTAAGTGTAGAAAAGTATGTTACACACACTGTATGTGGTGCTTTGTATAAGACATATTCCTGGTAGGATCATGCTTTTGAATATTTGGTGACTTGTTGGTGGCACTATTTGAGAAGGTTATATAACATTAAAAGGTTGAAGGTGGCTGGAGGATGTGTGTCTCTGGAAACAGGTTTTGAAGTTCTGTAGCTTGGATATATTTTCTGTTCTTTTTCTTTGCTTCTTGTGTGTAGATGAAATATGGTCCTTTGGGTTCCTGAATGCCAGGTTGGCCTCACTGGGGTACTGCTGTGCCCTTTTCAGTAATGGACTGTATACCCCTGAATCTATAAGATAAAGGAAGCCTTGTTTTCCTTAAAATTACTATTGATCGTAACTGTTTTATCATCACACTATAAAAGTAGCCAACATAGTAGAAGGACTAAAACATTGAGACATTGATAAAATAACGGAAATGTGTTGCAAAAAAAAAAAAAGGCTCTTGCTGCAACCAGTTTACACATACTGCATACCGTTCAGTATACTCCCTCTGATCTGGATGGTCTGCAAGTCATTCACTCATAGTTCTCTTGGCTGGTTGTTAACACACTGGGCATACACATCCCAATTCTGTGGTTGGCTTGGTGCATCCTGCCACCACACATTCTCTTGAACTCAATTAATTCACCACATGAAGGAACACACCACACGATAACTTCTGATCCAATTGATAAAATATAATTTGCTCATTTGGACAGCACAGAAACATGTATACGTATACTCTCATCTCTTAAAAATAGTCATAACAGCATATATCTATGCAAAGGGAAGAATCTTAATATCTGCCTCCATGTTCTCCCAGCTCCTTCTCCTCCTTCCTCCCCCTTCTTTTCTCCTGTTTTTCCCTCCCTTCTAAAACCTCTGTTCCCACCTCCCTTCCTTCCGTTCCAATGGCATGCCTCATTTTATCTTGTCTGCCTTCACCTGTATGACATCAACCTACAGAAGTGAATGATAATATAATGTGAAACTTAAAACGATTTCAAAATTACTGATGACATTATGGTTTCACACTCACAAAAATGGAAGCGGCATTTCTATAGGCCTATTAATTATGAAAATGCCATTTTGATTGTTGTCTAGAAAAAAACAATGGCAGTTTTAAAGGTAATGCCATTATTGGTGTTCAGAAGAGCAAGGTAATAAACATGCTGTACATGGGCATCACTGGCTCTACCTGAGAAATCGATATTTTTAGCTTAATGTTAACCAGCATGTCTCAGTCATCAGGAGACTCAGCAGCAGTAAATGATTTGGCAGATGAGAGGAATAACGTAGAACAGCCTTGATGCTTGTGCATGGAACAATTCCTCACCAAACATCCACGACTGTAGCAGAAGACTTTAAGTACTTTACATGTCAAACACAATTACTTTTCTTAAAATGTATTTATCTTCATTTATTCCTGAGAGTAGATGTGACTGTGTGTGTGTGTGTTTGTGTGTGTGTGTGTGTGTGTGTGTGTGTGTGTGTGTCGTAACATGCACATGGATATCAGAGGATAATCTTGGAATATTCTTGGAAGTCAATTCTATTTTGCTACATTATAGAAGTTGTGGGCAAAAGTCAGGTCATCAGGTTTACATGCCAGCCTTTCAACCAAGTTGCAGAGCCATTTCCATGTCCCCAAGGAAAATTATTTCCTTATGAGCCAATAAGCTAATTCCAAAGAAAATTATCAACATTACAAAGATGTGAAAAAATCAACCATTCTTTCAAAAACTATTTTATTCCTAACCTGAGGTACCTGAGATCTGAAATACACTTTGGTTTTATTGCTTTGGAGTGGTAACATTTTATTATTGTGAGATAAATCACTGTCAATAATTTACAAGACTTAATTTGTATAAGTTGAAAACGGTCAAGTGTTTCACACAAAATCTATACAATGGACACATTAGTAAACTTAAATATAAGACTTAAATCCCAAAAGAACCAAATGCACAGAACTCTGGCTCAAGGGATGGAGCTTTCTCTACACTCCCAGGCTCTGTTATAAAGATTTCAGAAAAAATTGCGCAAGTTAAAACTGAAATCTTAATGAAGTAAATGCCATCAGCACAAGAAGAGAGTCTGTTCTGCATGGATCTGATGTGTGGAAAAGTTCATGAATTCAAAGGCAATGGAACTACATTTCTATGTAATATGCAAAATATAACTAGTAACTGGATGAGAACAGTTTTTGATAACTGAATATGACTGCATACTAGACAATAACTACCTGCATTCCAGGGAATTTAATTTAGCAATGATACGATCATCCTTAGAGTTTAACAGTGTTTTAATACATCCACTGTGTGATCTATAAATCAATCCCAAAGTAATCTTCTCCTTTAATAAGGGGCAAACTAGTTGGGTTTGTTTTTGTTTTTGTTTTTGTTTTTTCCAATATTTCATCACAGGTTTATTTTGATCTGCCATTTTTTATTTACATTTCAAATAGTATCTCCTTCCCCAGTTTCCTAGCCATAAACACCCTATCACATTCACCCACCCCCTTCTTCCATGAGGGTGTTCCCCCACCCAACCACCCACCCTTTCTCACCTTGCTGCTCTGACATTACTCTACACTGTGGGGTCCAGCCTTGGAAGGACCAAGGGTTTCTCTTCCCATTGGTGCCCAATAGGGCCATTCTCTGCTACATCTGCAAGTGTAGCCATGGGTCTGTCCATGTGTACTCTTTGGATGGTAGTTTGGTCCCTGGGAGCTCTGGTTGGTTGGTATTGTTGTTCTTATGGGGTTACGAACACCTTCAGCTTCGACAATTCTTTTTCTAACTCTTTCAATGGGGATACAGTTCTCAGTTCAATGGTTGGCTATAAGCATCCTCCTCTATATTTATCATGTTCTAACAGAGCCTCTCACAAGAAAGCTATATCAAGCTCCTGTCAGCATACACTTCTTGGCATCAGCAATATTGTCTGGGTTCAGTGGCTGTATATATATGGACTGGGTTCCCAGGTGGGGCAGGTTCTGAATAGCCATGCCTTGAGTCTCTGCTCTAAACTTTGTCTCCATATCTCCTCCAATGAATATTTTTGTTCCCCCTTCTAAGAAGGACTGAAGCATGAACACTTTGGTAGTCCTTTTTCTGGAGTTTCATGTGATCTGTGGATTGTATCTTGTCTGAGCTTCTGGGTTAATATCCACTTATCAGTGAATGCATACCATGTGTGTTCTTTTTTGATTGGGTTACCTCACTCAGGATGATATTTTCTAGTTCCATCCATTTGCCTATGAATTTCATGAAGTCATTGTTTTTAATAACTGAGTAGTACTCCATTGTGTAGATGTACCACATTTTCTGTATTCATTCCTCTGTTGAGGGACATCTGGGTTCTTTCCAGCTTCCAGCTATTATAAATAAGGCTGTTATGAACAAAGTGGAGCATATGTCCTTGCTATATGTTGGAGTATCATTGGGGTATATTCCCAAGAGTGTTATAGCAGCTTGCAATCCCACCAACAGTGGAGGAGTGTTCCCCTTTTTCCACATCCTTGTCAGCATCTGTTGTAATCTGAGTTTTTAATCTTAGCCATTCTGACTTGTGTGAAGTGTAATGGTTTGATTTGCATTTTCTTGATGATTAAGGATGTTGAATATCTTTTCAGGTAATTCTAAGCCATTTGATATTGCTCAGCTGAGAGTTCTTTGCTTAGTTCTGTACCCCATTTTTATAAGGTTAACTTCTTGAGTTCTTTGTATATATTGAATATTAGGACTCTATCAGATGTAAGATTGTTAAACATCTTTTCCCAATCTGTTGGTTGCTGTCTTTTCTAATGTCAATGTCTACTGCCTTGCAGAAGCTGTGCAATTTTAGGAGGTTCCTTTTTTTGACTCTTGATCTTAGAGCATAATTCATTGCTGTTCTGTTCAGGGAATTTTCCCCAGTGCTCATGTGTTCAATGCTCTTCCCGACTTTTCCTTCTAATTGTTTCAGTGTATCTGGTTTTATGGGGAGATTTTTTGATCCACTTGGACTTGAGCTGTGTACACAGCAATAGGAATGGAGCAATTTGCATTCTTCTACATGATGACCTCCAGTTGAACCAGTACCATTTGTTGAATAAGTGGATATTAGCCCAAAAGATCAAATTACCCTAGATACAAACCACAGACCACATGAAGTTCAAGAAGAGGGACGACCAAAGTGGAGATGCTTCACAACTTTTTAAAAGGGGAAACAAAAATATTCATAGGAGGGGTTATGGAGACAATGTTTGGAGCAGAGCTTAAAGGATCAGTCATTCAGAGCCTATCACACATGGGTACACATCCCATATATACAGCCACTAAAACTAGATAAGTTTGATGAAGCTAAGAAGTGCATGCTGACAGAATCTGTATATAGCTGTCTCCTGAGTGGCAAGGATAGAATATTTCAAATACAGAGGGGAATGCTAGCAGCAAACCATTGAACTGAGAATGGGGTCCCCGTTGGAAGAATTAGTGAGAAGATAGAAAGAGCAAAGGGGCTTGCAACTCCATATGAACAACAATACCAACAAACCACAGCTCCCTGGGACTAAACCACTATTCAAAGATTATACATGACTAATCCATGGCTACAGCTGCATATGTAGCAGAGGATGGCCTTCTTTGGCACCAATGGAAGGAGAAGCCATTTGCTCTGCCAAGGCTGGACCCTTCAGTGTACAGGAATGTACGGGGCTCCGGAAGGAGGTGTGAATGAGGATGGGAACACCCTTATAGAAGAAGGGAATTTGCTGGATTTAATAGCATGGGCTGATATTTGGGTTCTCTTGGGGTCTGTATATCTGTCCAGGATCTTCTAGCTCATAGTCTCTGTTGAGAAGTCTGGTGTAATTCTGATAGTTATGCCCTTATATATTACTTGACCTTTTCCCCTTATTGCTTTTAATATTCTTTCTTTGTTTTATGAATCAGGTGTTTTGACTATTAAGTGAGGGAGGAATATCTTTTTTTTCAGTCTATTTGGAGTTCTGTAGGTTTCTTGTATATTTATGGGCACCTCTTCTTTTGGTTAGGGAAATTTTTTTCTATAATTTTGATGAAGGTATTTAAAGCCCTTTAATTTGGGAATTTTTGCTCTCTTCTAGATCCATTCTCATTAAGTTTGATCTTCTCATCGTGTCCTAGATTTCCTGGATGTTTTGTGTTAGGAACTTTTTGCATTTTACATTTTTGTCGACTGTTGTGTCAATGTTTTCTATGGCATCTTCTGCCCCTGAGATTCTCTCTTTATCTACTGCATTCTGGTGGTGATGCTTGTATCTTTGACTCCTGATCTCTTTCCTAGGTTTTCTCTCTTCAGTGTTGTCTCTCTTTGATTTCTTTATTGTTTCTAATTCCATTTTCAAATCATGGATGGTATTATTCAATTCCTTCACCTGTTTGGTTGTGTTATTGTGAAATTCTTTAAAGGCTTCCCTTGTTTACCTGTATTGTCCTGTATTTCTTTAAGAGAATTATTTATGTCCTTCTAAAGTTCTCTATCATCATCATGAGATTTGATATTTAAGTCCAAACCTTGCCTTTTTGGTGTGTTGGGATATCCAGTGTTTGCTTTAGTGGGAGAAATAGGCTCTGATGATACCAATTATTCTTGGTTTCTTTTGCTTAAGTTCCTCTGCTTACCTCTTGCCATCTCATTATCTCTAGTGTTAGCTGCTTTTCTTCTCTCAGACAGTGGCATGACCCTCCTATAAGCCTTTGTTTCAGCACTCCTGGAGACTGGCTTTCTCCTAATGGGATCTGGTTACAGATAGCTGTGTCACAGGGTCAGCCCCTGATGCAGGCAGAAACTGGAAGGATCCTCTCCCAGTCTATTCCTTAGCTCCTGTGTCACTCCAGTCTTGTTCCTCTTTGGCCAGGAATGTGAGCAGAAGTGTTAGTCTCCCCTGTGCTCTCAGGATTGTCTACACAGAAACTAGGAGGATACTGTCCCTGGGTTCCTGTGTCCTGAGGCTTCTAAGTGGGTACCTTGGATAAGAAGAAAGCTGTGGTTTCAGGTGTGCCAGCATTCCTGGAGACTGGAATTTAACTCCAGATGCCTGCAGAGACCAGAAAGATCCTGTCCCTAACTGCTTCTAGGTTCCTGTGTTCAGAGGGCTACAGGTGGGTTCCTCTTGGGCCAAGAATATGAACATAAATGGTTGTCTCCCCTGAGCTCTCAGAATTGTCTACACTTCTGAGAGTCCAGCTCTCTCCCCGGTGGAATCTGGGTACAGACAGCTGTGTGGCTGAGTCAGTTCCAGGTACAGGTAGAAATTGTAAGGATCCTGTCCCAGACTGCTCTTGGTTTCCTGTTTCCTGAGGGCTCCAGTTAAGTCACCTGGAACAGATGTGGTGGTCTTACCGCTGTTCTCAGGTGTGTCAGCACTCTTGGAGATTGGCTTTCAGTTCTGGGTGTAGGTGGAGACCAGAAGGATTCTGTCCAGGACTGCTCCTAGGTTCCTGTGTCCAGAAGGCTCCAGGTGGGTTCCTCTTGGGCCAGGAATGTGAGCAGAATGGTTGTCTCTCCTGAGCTCTCTGGAGTGTCTACACTTCTGAGAGTCCAGCTCTCTCCTTCCTGGGATTTGGGTACAAAGATCTGTGGGACTGGGTCAGCTCCAGGTGCAGGTGGAAACTGTAAGGATCCTATCCCAGACTGCTCGTGGATTCCTGTTTCCTGAGTACTTCAGGCGGGTCCATTGGAGCAGAATTGGTGGTCTTACTTCTGCTCTCAGATATGTCAGTGTTCTTGGAGACTGGCTTTCAGCTCAGGGTACAGTCAGAGACCAGAAGTATCCTGTCCTTGACTGCTCCTAGTTTCCTGTGACCAGAGGGCTCTAGGTGGGTTCCTCTTGGGTCAAGAATATGAGCAGAAGTGGTGGTCTCCCATGAGCTCTCAGGATTGGCTGCACTTCTGAAAGTCCAGTTCTCTCCCCTGGCAAAATAGGTTTTATTTTGAAAGATTCTTCATGTAACGATTCTTGAAGTCTTTAAGGCTCCAATTTGGTAATTGTGGGACCGTGAAAGGAACCCTGGTTCCTAATTGAGCTAAGGCTTGAAACCCCGGTGACTCTGAAGGCAACTGTTAGGCATTTTGCCTGACTCCTGGGCATCAGGTTCCTCTCAGTCAACTTCCTACCCACCTGTAGCAGCCATGTCCTGTGATGGAGTGGACACAGGACCCACCAACCCTATAGGTAATAAACTCCAACTTGCTATTACTTGAGGGTGTGTGTTTACTGGAAATTAAACACACTTAAGCTAGTAATTAGCTGCTTACATTACTTGGAAACAATTTCATTAACAGACATGTAAAAAGTAGAAGGGGAAATTCATGAGGCCTCAACCCAACACACACACACACACACACACACACACACACACACACACACACACACACACACACACAACTCCAGGCAACTAAGGAATGCTGAGAGTAGAGAAGCAGTCTAACCCAGGGAAGAAGACATGAGTTTTTGATAAAATACCAAATGGTCAGCCTTGAAACATATACACAAGTAATTTCTTCTGAATGAGTGAATTTTTTATGCATTTAAAAATATATATGTATATATGTCATATATTTATGTAACAACAATTAATGAAAGAAAGAAGCCATGTATTTGAAAGAGTGCAAAAAGTGATATATTAGAGGACTTGAAGGGAGAAAATAAGTAGGAGAAATAACAATAGGAGAAATAATGACAATATGTTATAATCTCAAAAAATAATCTCTAGTAATTATTGTCTTTTAAATGCTGAGAAGAAAAATAAACCGTGATTAGGAAAGTATGCAAACTGTGAGAGCATTCTCCTATGCAAATCATACTGACTGTTAAAGCATGCTTTTATTTCTATCAAAGACATTTAGAAAGAAGTCTTTTGTGATCCACACTAGATAAACCCAGAAGCAATCATGCGTCCAAGCATAACATGATTGATAAACAAATTTAAGGAATGCTTTAGTTTAATTAAGGATGTAATATAGCATTCCAGATAATAACATCAGAATGTGTTTCTTTCCTTAGGATGACCAGGCTTGTTTTCTTCTAGTACTATGATGAATATCTTTGGTTAAACAAATATAAAAACATATTTTTAATATATTATTTTTTTACTCATTCACTTTACATCCTGCTCACTCACCTCTTCCCACAATCCTCTCCATTCCCCCTTCCCTTCTCCTCTAAGCAGGTAAAACACTCCCTTGGACATCTCCCATGTCCTTGGCACTTCAAGTCTCTGCAGCCTCTTCTGCTGAGGCCGTACATGGCAGCCCAGCTAGAGGAATATATCCAGCACACAAGCAACAGCTTGGGACCCACATCAAGTTCAAGCTGCATATATGCTATATATGTTCAGGGAGGCCCAGGCCCAGCCTATAGAGCTTCTGTAGTTGGTGGATCAGTCTTTGAGAGTCCAAAGGCTCCAGGTTAATTGGCATTGTTAGTCTTGCAGTGGAAGGCCTGCCAGCCTTCCTCATTTTCTTTCCCGAGCTCCATTCACTCTTGGCTGTGGGTGTCTGCATCTGTCTGAATCAGCTGCTGAGTGAAGCCTCTCAGAAGACAGTCACTTTAGGCTCCTGTCTGCAAGCATAAAAGAGTATCATTACTCTTTGGTTAGGGATTAACCATTACTCTTTGGATTTGGTTAGGGATTGGGGCTTGCCCATGAATTGTCTCAAATTGAAGTTGGGTAGGTTATTAGTTGGTTATTCCCTTAGTTTCTTTTCCACCCCCTGTGCCTGAATTTCTTGTAGACAGGATATATTTTGAATTGAAAGTTTTGTGGGTGGGTGCTGTCTCTATTGTTCCACTGGGGTTCTTACCAGGTTACAGGAGATGACCTGTTCATGTTCCATATCCCCAATACTGCCCAATACTGTGAGTTATAGCTAAGATCACCTCCATTGATTCTTGGGTGCCTCCCTACCTATTTCTATCATGTTCTGGAGATAGTCCCCAACATCCACATCCCAGTCAGTTGAAGATATCCATTCATTATCATGGCCATGTGGCCATCTCTCCTGTCCCTTCCCATACCTGATCTTGACCCTGCCCCAGTTTCCCTCCCTATAGCCTCTTCTTCCTAATTCTGTCCCTCTATCTGCCTTCTATGACAATTTTCTTAACCCCTCTAAGTGAGATTAAGGTACCCTCACTTGTGCCTTCGTTCTTTACCTTCTTTGAGTTTGTGTGGTATAACATGGGTATCCTGTACTTTTATAGCTATTATCCACTTAAAGTGAGTAGATACCATGTATATTCTTTTGGGTTTGGGTTATTTCACTCAGAATGCTATTTTTTTTTTAAATTAACTTGAGTATTTCTTATTTACATTTCGAATGTTATTCCCTTTCCCGGTTTCTGGGTAAACATCCCCCAAGCCCCTCCCCCTCCCCTTCTTTATGGGTGTTCCCCTCCCCATCCTCCCCCCATTGCCGCCCTCCCCCCAACAATCACATTCATTGGGAGTTCAGTCTTAGCAGGACCCAGGGCTTCCCCTTCCACTGGTGCTCTTACTAGGATACAGAATGCTATTCTTAAGTTCCATCCTCTGTGATTGCACACTTCATAATGTTTTTGTTTTAATAGCTGAATGGCATTCCAATGTATAGATGTACCACATTTTCTTTATCCATTCTTCACTTAAGAAACAACTAGCTTGCTTCCTGTTTCTGGATATTATGATTAAAGAAACTATGAATAGAGTTGAGCAAGTGTCTTTCTGGGATGATAGAACATCTTTTGAGTATATGCTCAAGAGTAGAATATGTGGTTCTTAGGTAGAACTATTCCCAGTTTTCTGAGAAGTTGCCAAATTGATTTCCAAAGTTGTTGGGCAAATTTTTACCCCCACAAGCAATGCAAGACAATTCCTTTGTTCAATATCTTCACCAGCATGTGCTATGTCTCTTGATTTTTGATCTTAGCCCTTCTGATAGGTGTAAGATAGAACCTCAAAGTTGTTTTGATTTGCATTTCTCTGATTAATAAGGCCTTGAACATTTCTCTAAGGACTTCTCGGCCATTTGAGATTCTTCTGTTAAGAATTCTGTTTAGATCTGTAACCCATTTTAAAAACAAATTCTTATTTTAAATAATCTTGCATGTTCATAGTGCAACTAAATTGTTAAGGCATTTATATGTAAAATAATTCGGGGGGAATTATTATTATAATAAGAGGTCTTAATTTCACCTTGAGTACTTAATTTTAATATTATTCTATAATAGTTAAAATTATTGCCGCTAACTTTTTGACTCTGCAAGTTACCAATTACATCTTATGTATATATTTGTGTGTGTGTGTGTGTGTGTGTGTGTATGTGCTCATATAGTATTGTGATTGTGAATATAAATATATGAGAAACTGGAAAAAATGTGGGTTTTGTTTTTTAAAGAATGAAACTACTTCTTTGTTTACTTTTCTTCTGTTTTGTTAAAATTTATTTTCTAATACAATATATCTTTCCCTTCTTCTCTCATACCCTTACCCACCTCTCCTTTTCTCCAGGAACAAAGTTCCACAATTTTTCCATAGAGTAATTTTAATCCAGCAACATGGCTGCTCTGACAAAAGATCTTATCCAAAGAATTGGCTAGCAAGGATGCAGATTTATCCTAGGTTACAGTATTGATAGAATACAGACACTGTCTAAGTACATGCCTTTAACCTCAAAAATGAGAGAAAGATTAATTTATAGTTAAGTAAGTTTAGAGAAAGAACCAGCTATGCTTGAAAGTGACATTTAGTTCAGGAACAGACAAATTGAATGAAATGAATCAGAGAAATGTTTGTCTGAATGAGACAGACATAGAATATGCCCAGCACTCATGTGAACAGCACAGGAAAGAGAACATCAGAGGTAAGAGAGCCAACTTAAGACAGTAGTGCAAGGAGAGAGAGAAAAAAGGCATTTTTACTGAGACCATTTTATAGAGACAGAATGAGACAGAAAATTAGAATAGATTGCCATAGTTAGCCTGAAATCAAGCAGAGCTTCAGTCAGAAGCTGAGAGTAGCCAGATTGAATCAATCAGTTTGGAGAAAAGTTTGAGCCAGACAGCTGAGTTGAACCAGCTAGCTAGCATTCAGAAAGAGCTAGAAAGGGTGAGTTTCTTCAGCTTTAAACCTCTGAGATGACAATAACCTCTGCAAAAAAATTAATAAAGGTTACAGTTACACCTGACACTCAATATGACTACAGAAGAAGAAAGCCCACAAATGTTGGATGAAGCTGAGGACACCCAACAGAAACCTGACAGATGACAGGAGTTATCTGACAGAAAGCCACAGAGGAGAAAGTTGCCTGGGACCATAACCAGATGAAACATCAGTTCTTCAAGTTCAGATGGACACCAAAGAGACTTTGGAAACTTCAGAACCAAAGAAGCACAGTGAAGCACAGTTAGCCACCCAAGTAATAACTCTAATTATAAGGACAGATGTTTCCTACATTAAAAAATGGGAAAGTCCATGTCAAGTCCTTTACATACAAGGGTAACATTTATGGGAATGGAAACGCTACTTTAAGAACTTATCACATTAAACCCTTCCCTACTTTTAACTTCAATCTTTATATTTTTTCCTCTTTAAAAGGGTTAAAAATAGCTATACAACAAGAAAAGTTAATTATAATAATATAATTGGTTGACAGACAAGAGATAGAGGAGGGAGAGAGAAAGAGAAAGAGAGAGAGAGAGAGAGAGAGGGAGAGAGAGAGAGAGAGAGAGAGAGAGAGAGAGAGAGAGAGAGAGGAGAGAAGAATAAGAAATGTTTATTAGTGAACCTATGGGACATAGTGAAATTTAGGACCAAGATGGCTCACTGACAATGACTTTTTTTTTTTTTTTTTTTACAGTTTAATTTTTTTTTTATTAACTTGAGTATTTCTTATGTACATTTCGAGTGTTATTCCCTTTCCCGGTTTCCAGGCAAACATCCCCTTCCTCCCCCCCTTCCTTATGGGTGCTCCCTCCCCCCCTCCCCATTACCTTCCTCCCCCCGACAGTCTAGTTTACCGGGGGTTCAGTCTTAGCAGGACCCCGGGCTTCCCCTTCCACTGGGGCTCTTTCTAGGATATTCATTTCTACCCATGAGGTCAGAGTCCAGGGGCAGTCCCTGTATAGTCTTTAGGTTGGGGCTTGTTCCCTCGGAAGTCTTGTTGCTTGGCATTGTTGTACATATGGGGGTCTCAAGCCTGTTCAAGCTCTTCCAGTTCATTCTCTGATTCCTTCAGCGGGGGTCCCGTTCTCAGTTCAGTGGTTTGCTGCTGGCATTCGCCTCTGTATTTGCTGTATTCTGGCTGTGTCTCTCAGGATCGATCTACATCCGGCTCCTGTCGGTCTGCACTTCTTTGCTTCATCCATCTTGTCTAATTGGGTGGCTCTATGTGTATGGGCCACATGTGGGCAAAGGCTCTGAATGGGTGTTCCTTCAGTCTCTGTTTTAATCTTTGCCTCTCTTCCCTGCCAAAGGGTATTCTTGTTCCCCTTTTTAAAGTATGGTGAAGCCTTCACATTTTGATCATCCGTGCTTGAGTTTCTATTTTTCTAGGCAACTAGGTAATTCAAGCATTTGGGCTAATAGCCACTTATCGAGTGAGTACATACCATGTATGTCTTTCTGTGATTAGGTTAGCTCACTCAGGATATTTTCCGTTCAACCATTTGCCTAATTTCATAAACTTCGTTTATTTTTTTTTTTTTCGGAGCTGGGGACCCGAACCCAGAACTGCGCTTCCTAAGCAAGCGCTCTACCACTCAAGCTAATCCCCAACCCCAAGCCGTTGTTTTGATGGCCAGGTAATATTCCATTGTGTAGATGTACCACATTTTATCCATTCTGTTGAAGGGCATCTGGGTTCTTTCCAGCTTCTGGCTATTATAAATAAGGCTGCGATGAACATAGTGGAGCCGTGTCTTTTTATATGTTACAGGGCATCTTGGAGTATATGCCCAAAGAGAGGTATAGCTAGATCCTCAGAGCAGTTTAATGTCCATTTTCTGAGGAACCTCCAGACTGATTTCCAGAATGGTTGTACCAGTCTGCAATCCCCACCAACAATGGAGGAGTGTTCCTCTTTCTCCGGATCCTCGCCAGCATTTGCTGTCACCTGAGTTTTTGATCTTAGCCATTCTCACTGGTGTGAGGTGAAATCTCAGGGTTGTTTTGATTTGCATTTCCCTGATGACTAAAGATGTTGAACATTTCTTTAGGTGTTTCTCAGCCATTCGGCATTCCTCAGCTGTGAATTCTTTGTTTAGCTCTGAACCCCATTTTTTAATAGGGTTATTTGTCTCCCTGCGGTCTAACTTTTTGAGTTCTTTGTATATTTTTGGATATAAGGCCTCTATCTGTTGTAGGATTGGTAAAGATCTTTTCCCCAATCTGTTGGTTGCCGCTTTT